>NW_028297432.1:6124634-6275659 GCF_049724085.1 Artemia sp. Qi Xiang Cuo
GATAATGACTAAAAAACTATTTTCTTTTCTCTGAATGCAGATTTTTGCAATTATGGGATTCCCCTAAATAAAATTTTTTTAAACATGAAATTAATTAAAACAATAATAATCTTACTAAATTGTCACTGATTAAAAGGAAATTAAAGTGCAAATGACAACAAGTTAATAACAAGCACAAAACAGAACTGTTCCTTTTCCTCAGCCCTATATATTTACTTTAAATGGTAGCTGCTTAATTATTATTTCAATTCACTTGATTCTTATTTGTAACGTAAGTTAGAGACAGACGAAATTAGTCAAGTTTAGTCACTGTACTTCTGGAGACTATGTCTCAAACTAACTCGATAAACTCCAATTGTATAGTCATTTGAAGCATCTTTAACAGTGGTAATCATGTTAAAAAAATATTTTAGTTTTTGTGCTCATCAAAATGTCATATATTCTCTTCTTTAGAGCTTTGAAAGGCTTCTTAAGATTTAACTATCTGTACTGAAGTATCAGTGTGCCAAAACAAAACATTTTTTTAATTTTTAGCCAAGCCAAATCTTGCAGGGGATTCAAATCGAAACCTAAAATACAAAAGAACGAAAATAGTGGATCGTCCAATCACTCAGCAATTGGGTCTTTCTGTTTTATTCCTATTAGCAATTATATAACTTTTGGTTGAACTTGTATGTCCCATTTAATTGCGTTTTATTTGGAAGTTGATATTTGTGTGCAGTGACAATAAGGAGCTGTTGACAGTGGAAGGAGCTGGTTAAAGTATAAAAATAAGAATTAAGTTCTGTTTATTTTACAGTCAGATCAAGAGCCCCTCTTCAGAGCACCTTGCTGAAAGGAACAGACTCACTTCAGTCATATGACGCTCTAGATATGTCATCAACTGAAGACAACTTGTTGCATGAAAATCAATATAATTCTCCCTACAAACGGCATATTGCAGCCCTAATAGATCATGACTATACAACCTTAAATCCATCCAGATGGAAGCGCCCATATATTAAAGGTATGAGTTAAGAAATTTCTCCTGTCCTCTCTTTTCGTTGTCTCCTTTTCTTTAAGAGCTATATAATGGAAATCAATAACCTTTCCTAGTTTTCGAAAATTTTTATTATTGCTTGAGATTTGAATCTCCCGTCCCTAGAGTAGGTTGAAGGACATGGGTACTCAAGTAAATGTTCTGTAGCCCCTGTGCTAGAATGCCTAGAAGAATATTTACTTCATCTGACTGTTAGTTTCCACTACTAGGCAATGGTTTCGGCAGATCCCTGGATTCCAACTTGAGGAATCCCTAATGGATCACTGCTTGATGTAATTGTAATTTGGGGTCTGAAATCTTTTATCAACATTGCATCCCACCCACTATTTGACTACTCAAGGAATCAAATAGTTACTCAAGGTCAATTTAAGTTGTTTTCTAAAGAAATCAATACTTAGACATGACTGTACTGATTACAGCCGGGTTAGACGAGATATATGTGCTTTAGAGTTGTCATTTCTTGACCAAATAGATGCTCATTAATCTCGGTTAATAACCAAAGATACAATGCTCAAGATACTTGAAAAGTTCATGGGTTTGACAGGGTTCCACAAGCTCTTCAACACTGATATTAAAACAAGTGGAAATATGAAAAGTGTTTTACCTATGGGGGAGGGAGCAAGGGGCAAGTTATTTTGCCCATAGTCTCACGACCTGTGTCACCACTAATACTTCTATAAATACCTCTTTGGGGGGGGGGAGGTGAACGTTTCTGTCAATATGGGAATGATTATAAATATCCAAACCGTTTTCCTAATCCTGCCAGGGTTTGGGGAATATAATCTACTGCAGTCGTAGCAAAGTAACTCACTTTTAGTTACCAAGTTGATAGCAGTACTATCACTTCTCAACATGATCTTCGAATTCGAAAAACGAACTAACTGCAAAATATATGAAAACATGAAAAGAGAGGGTCGCCACAGGCGTGTCCTTCTTTGACGCAGACCAATCTAATGTATCAAACTCCAAAATTGAATTCACACTCCCCATAACATAAAAATCAATGGGCCAGGATCTTGCAAACCCGCGTGATGACTAATGCAGAATCATAATACAAAGCCAAGTTATTTTCTCTTATGAAATTTTTGCCTTGACGACAAGAGTTTTGCTTGAAAATTACAATTAAAGTGTAGGTAACTCTAAGCCAAAAAGGAAAAGTGACATTTGTCTGCTAAAAAAACCGTTCTGGCCTTTTGCTACGGGCTTAAAGCGCAAGAGAGAAGCTGTTCCTTTTTTTAACCATCTAAATCTATTGTGTTGCCCTAAAAAAAAATATTGGTTGCTAAATGATTATTTCAGTTTATTTTATTGGCTTTTATTTGAATTCATTTTAAATGTCGATTTTATTCACTTTACCTCTGGAGGCTTTCTCGCTGAGTTTCTGTTCTTATTAAAATTTACCATTGATCTGTCATTGATCTTGCTGAGTTTCTGTACCATTGTTCTTCTTTTGAATTGTAAAAGGCTTCCAAGTATGTAACTATCTGTACTAATGTATCAATATAAACTTCGGGTTTTGTTGTTAATGTGTTTTATTTTTTTTAATAAAACCCTTTTTTCTCTCTATATATAAACCAAATTAATGTAACTTGACCTAAGCCAAATCTTACATAAGATTCAAACTTAAACCTAAAAATTGCAAGAAGATGCGTTTGACAGCAGGGAGCCTGTGACAGTAAGAAAATGACTAATAATTGCCAATAATTTTGCAGTTCGATCACGATCCCTCTTTAGTAGCCCCTTGCTGAAAGTGAGTGACTCGCTTGCATCAAATGATGATCAAGAGGTGGTATCAAGTGAAGACAATTCATCATATGAACATCAAGGTTTTTTGCCATATAAACGCCATGTTGCAGCTTTGTTAGATCATGACTATATTGTCTTATATCCATCATCCAGAAAAATGTGCTCACGTATTGAAGGTATGCTATTTATTCTATTGAATAATGGGAATCGCTTGGCAGGTTGACCTGATCTTCAACTTTTTGGGACAAGTCCCACTTTTCATGGATTCTCTTGGTGCATAGCTATTAATTCACTAGTGGATTCAGGGGTGCCAGCTGGTGGGAGAGGCATTAGCTCCTGCAATTCCAACCCAACATCGCCCAACCCACCTAAAGTACTCATCTTCCATTATCCCACACACTCCGCTGAAGTATTGATGTACTACATGCCATATTGATCCCTCCAAATTTCAATAGAAAAGAAGATACCAGTTACGGCCAAGTCCACTGATAGAGAATTGATCTCTTAAACTGCAGTCCCACATGCTCAGAGTCACAAACCTTGAGCTCATAATATCAATTTACTTTCATCCCTGGGCATCATGGACGTTATACAATCATTTATCAGGTTTTTATGTTTGTTCAACTCTGTTGTAAGTTCAATGTTCACAAAAAAAACCATAAAGTTAAACAGCGTTATTCCCATCATTTTCTAAAATAGTCAGGTTTAATATATGGAAAAGTGGTCATTTATTAAACTCAGAAAGGAGTCCACCTTTGACAGCAACCTTGCTTTTTACACCACTGAGTAGTGGATGCTGTTGGGTTTTGGAAGGGCAATCAAAGAAAGGGGTACAATTTCAATCTTTTGTTTATTTGCAATCAGCAAAAATTAAACTCTACAAATTAAATTTTTGCTGATGTATTTCCCTAAAGAAACTAAAAGTGATTTTGTAAAGCCAAGTTAAAAAACCAAAGTAAAATAAAAACAGAAGTGAATTTACTTGAGTATATTGTAAGTATATTATTTGTTAAACTTGAAAAGCCTTGAGATTTTATTTTTGTTGCTATGTTTTCGTTGGTGTAATGCAAAATAAGAACATACCGCACAAAAAAACGTTGCCAGCTAAGGGCAAATGATACTCTGGCCTTTTGGAGGCTTTTGGGATGTATGTATTTCTTATTTGTTTTTGGTCTCCTATTTGCTTCTTTCGTTGATTGTTATTTCAGGTTGTTTTAAATTTGAAATAGTATATGACTTTAATTGTGCTGGTCATAGGCTTAATACGGTTCCTTAACTTTAAGAAAGTTGCGCTTATTCGGTTTTGTATACTTATTATTATTTTCAAAATAAAATTACTGTTCTTCGCTATAAGGTACAGCATAGCTAATCAAGTAACAATTGAGCTTGGTCAAGCCCGTAATTAAGACTTTAAGCTAGACTTTAGACTTTAAGCATAATGAAGACTTTTAATAACTAAATAAAATTAGAAATTTTTACCCAAAATTTTCTGGAGAATCTCACCTTTTAAGTGACAAACTTCGATTTTTTACACCCTTAATTTTTTAAAGTAAGGTTACACCCTTAATATTTTTTTAAAGTATCCAAAAGCCATACATACAGCCAATACATACAAAAGTATATATTGTTCCTATTTGAAATTTAGTGCATCCCTTTAAATTCCTTACTGAGCAGTATAAAAAAAATAATAGAATAATTGCTGCAGCCTAGTAAAGAGTAAATCAGAGCGAACCATGGTGCATAGTAGCCTAAAGTATGAAAACGCTTTTTGAAAAATAAGTGTCTAGAGAGAAGGATTTTGTGTAAATTTCGAAAGGGACTTGAAAACACTTGAAAATGGTTATAATTAGAACAAATCCATATTTTGATAGCTTGGCGTTGTTTTGATTCCTGTGCTCACCAGATCATCATCCTTTCCTCCTAAAATAAGTTGTTGCAAGCGTGTATTTTACCCCACTCTGGTATCTGAGTAGACCCATGCTATTAAAACAGAAAAACGATCACAAAGAGACAAGTGGCAAAGGATCTTGTTTGAATAGAAAAAGAACGTCGTAACCTCAGGCCTCCCACTGGGTTCATAATTATGAAAAAAGTTCATATTTTTAACCTAGGTTCATAAATGGTTCATAATTTAGAAAAAAGGTTCATAAACTTCATATTTTTCTTGTCATCAGCTGGAAAGCACTTGAGGTTGCTGTCTTTTTCCTTATAAAGGACAAGCGAAGCAAATGTATGTGCAAGAGTTTTATTTAAAACGTTTCAATGTGTAACACTGCCTGTTTTGTGAACATACATTTTCTTCTGCTCAAAAAGACATTGTTACATCTAACTTGGTTCCTATATTGCCCCTATATCTTCTTGTACTAAGCTATCTTTTAGTCTTTTGCTTTTTCTGGCTTGAGTCTTTGCTGCCTTCATAGAGTCGGATCATGACCAAGGAAAAATCATTGATGAAAGTCAAATTGCTCAATGCTAGACTGATAGTCTCTGACGCTCTAAAGAAGTTTGAGAACAGGCCTACGATTTTCACAACATAATTTTGTTATTGATTTTAATCAATACTTGTACTTAGATTTAAACTTAAGCTCTATTGAATCTGATGATAGTTTGAACTGAAATAGTCCGACTCTTATTTTGTTGTGTCTTAAAATTGTGAGTTTGTCTCCAGGCTATGTTTTCTGATAATTTAGAGTGTTTTAAACTAGAATATAATTTGGAGGGGGGGGGGTCAGAATATTAAAAATTATTCTTATAAAGGGTGAGTGTCTTTAAGTTCTTCCATTATAATTGGAAGAAAAAATGATTCGATTATCATCTATAATATTTGAGTGTTTCTGTCAAAGAGGAATTGGGGTATCTATTTTCTTTCCTGTATATGTATATGTTTTCCAAAATCAAATGGACACACAAACAAATGGAATCTGAAAGAAAATGAATTAAAGATACAAAAAAAAGAATTAATTGAACAATTTAATTGCCTGACACTAAAAAAACTGGTATTAGTAGGCTACTAAGAGGAAAAAGCAACATTGCCACTAAGGTTTTTTTTTACCCTAGATAATTAGCCAACTGATTAGCGTCTTAACTGCATAACCTCTGAAATAATTTTAGGATTCCTTTTTTTTTTTAACTATAAATCCTGAGATTTGGTGTTGCGGTTTCCCAAATATAGTTTTATATCTCTCCTTAAAAGGATTATTATTCAATCTCGTTGGATAATATGTTGAAAAAGGGGAATTTGTAGGGCTTTTTTTGTAAGCTTTTCTGTTGAAAGCATTTGATGTCTCCTTTATTTACGCTTTCTTTCAGAAGTTGAAGAGGCTTTACCAAGTGACCATAAAGAGCTTTTTGACTTTCCAACCCATCTTTTGTCTCCTAAAAGGGAAGATGCTCCGGTGGGTAGTTTTTGCTGCTTTTCAGGACCATATAAACTTGAACCTGACACTCAGGAACTGGGCTCCACCTGTTTTGACAGTAAAGGTACATTTCAAGCTTTTGGTTTTTGTATAATCGAATATTTTGGTTAATATTTTATTGGGAAAAACTATAAAAAATTAGAATTTTCCAGTACTTCATCACCTTAATATTTAAAACTGCCAAAGCCAAGACGAGGTGAAAAAAAAAAAAAATTAAAATTACGCAATGTATTTTGGACAACAATTTGTTGCAAATTCTGGAATTTGAAAATTTATGAATAAAAAGTTTGCTAATATTGTTCAAAAAGTTGTAGTAGTAAATATTAAGTATTGTTTTGTCAATACTTTGTACTTTCAGATGATTGTGTTTCTTTTCTCACACCGCTTGTTTATCTCTGTTGTTGTAAATCCAGCTGATAATATATTATTATTATTATTACTAAACGTTTATAGTAAGATTCAGTTTGCCTTCTGAATTTTGGAAAACTCATCAAAACAATTTAAGTGTTAAACACAAAACAATTCAGTCAGTGTCAAATATTCCCCTAAAATCGGCCTCTGTTTTTAAAAGAAAAGATGGAATAATTATGCAAATCACCGCTGTATTATTGTGTTAGCAAATCATTAAAGGGACTATGCTATCGTAGGTAGAAACTTGCATAAAGCCTGTTTAAACAAAAGTCAAGTAAACAAAAGTTTAAATAGTGAGATTTTCATTATAGACACTCAGTTACAAAAGAATTTCCTGTATTTATAGGAGTTAGTCAGAGAGGAAGAGGATTTTCCTTAGGAAGAAGTGAAAATTATTGTTCTGTTGTGTCCAAAACAGCATTATTAGTAAAAAAAAAAGGTACAAAAATATAAAACTACTTCAAGTAATGACATGCACTTGAGCTTTGAGATTTTTCTTATCATAATATTTGTGGTAGAAAAAAAGATTTTGAAGATATTTTATTACATAAAATGAGGGGACATGGAACTTTTTCTACAGACTTCTAAGCTACTTCACTTTCAACGCATTACTGTCAGTGGGATAATCAGGTGGTGCAGACCACATAGGGTGGCACTCTTCAGGTATTAATACCAAGAGAAGAAAGTGTGAAGGTCAGGTTACTTCTGAAGCATACATCCCATGTAGATTTTCCACTGAGCCTAAGATAATATTCTCCAAATACAGACACCTGAACTATTTTTTCTCTGAGATCTTAACTATCAAATTCTTGAGTGTGTTCTGGATAATTAACAAGTATCAACTTTTCTTAAAAATGCAAATTTGGGGATTCTAACCTTCATAGCCTTATCAAACCGTTTGTGGTAACAAACTGTAAGTAAGGAGCAACCAGCTCAATAGTAACGGAAACTCTAAAAACTGAATTTTGATACCAATAGAGCAACCAAAGAAACAGATTTTAATGATGATTTTAAATATATTAAGTTTCAGAAAATTTAGCCCTACCCTTCAAAAGTTACGCACCTTACAAAATTTGCCTGATTTTTCAAAAAGGGTTTCGAGTTCCTTTCTGAGACAATAAGGAAGTTTGTATTTTTTGCTAGAAGAAAGATCACAGATGCGTGTTTATTTTATTTTTTTTTTCCAGGGGTGATCTTATTGACCCAGTGGTCCTAGAATATTGTGGGAGGGCTCATTGGAACGTAAATTAAAAGTTCTAGTGCCCTTTATAAGTAACCAAAATATGGAGGGCAAAATTGGGGAAAAATGGAGCTCCCACGCTCCATTTTTCCCCAAAGTCACCCGATCCAAATTCTGAGATAGCCATTTTATTCAGCATGGTCGAAAGTATAACTATGTCTTTTAGGATGACTGAATCCCCCAAAGTCCTCCGGGGAAGGGCTGAAAGTTATGAACTTTACCCATTGTATACATCTAGTAGGCCTATTGGTTATTGGGAAGTATACAGACGTCTTCAAGGGCGATTTTTTCTGGTTGTGGGGGGGGGGGCGGGGGTTATGTGGGAGGATCTTTCCATGGGGGAAGGACAGTGCTATAAAGGGGGCGCCGGATTTCCCAGCAGTATTTAAAAAAACGATGAGAAATTAAATAAAAAAAAAATTTCAACTTAAAGCAAGGAGCAACATCAAAAATTAAAATGAACAGAAATTATTACTTATATTATCGGGTCCGCCCCCTAGTAAATACATCGCTCTTTAATCCAAAGATTTTTTATTACTTTCATAAGAGCTATTTATTCTAATTAACTGCCTGTGTTATTAAGGGGTCATTTTTGAAGAATTGGAACAAAATTCGAACTTTAGCGTAAAGAGCGAGGTATTGACTAGGGGGCGAACCCCCTAATATACGTATTAAAAATATACGAATATAGAAGTTTGTTGCGTAGGTTAATTCGTAAGTTGCGTATATTTATTACTAATAAAACCGTTCGTAAATAAAATTAAACAACTTTCGAGAAAGCCATTTAACCAAATAAAATTAAAATGAATATGTAAATTTTGTTTTAATTATTCGTGTACGGTGAGCCAAAATAAAAACCTGCATTAATTCAAAAACGTTAAATTATTAAATAAAAAAAAAACAAGTTTTTTTTTTAACTGAAAGTAAGGAGCGCCATCAAACATTAAAACGAACAGAAATATTTCCGTATATGTACGGGGCTTTCCCCTCCTCAACGCCTCGCTTTTTACGCTAAAGTTTTTAACTGTTATAAAAAATAGAGTTGTGAGAAAGAGTCAAACTTTAGCGTAAAGAGTGAGGCTCTGGATGGCAGTGACGAAGGTATATTTGAAAATAATAGCGTTTTAATATTAGTTTGAAAAGGGAAATTCCTCAATTCACGCATCGCCCAACCCACCTAAAGCACTCATCTTCCATTATCCCACACACTCCGCTGAAGTATTGATTTACTACATGCCATATTGATCCCTCCAAATTTTAATAGAAAAGAAGATACCAGTTACAGGCAGGGCCACTGATAGAGAATTGATCTCCGAAACTGCAGTCCCACATACTCTGAGTCACAAACCTGGAGCTCATAGTATCAATTTACTTTCATCCCAGGGCATCATGAACGTTATATAATCATTTATCAGGTTTTATTATTTGTTCAACTCTGTTGTAAGTTCAATGTTCACAAAATATCCATAAAGTTAAACAGTGTTATTCCCATCATTTTCTAAAATAGTCAGGTTAAAGGTATGGAAAGGCGGTCATTCATTAAACTCAGAAAAGAGTCTACTTTTGACAGCAACCTTGTGTTTTACACCACTGAGTAGTGGATGCTGTTGGGTTTTGGAAGGGTAATCAAAGAAAGGGGTAAAATTTCAATCTTTCGTTTATTTGTAATCACCAAACATTAAACTCTACAAATTATATTTTTGCAGATGCATTTCCCCAAAGAAACTAAAAGTGATTTTGTAAAGCCAAGATAAAAACTGAAGCAAAATAAAAACAAGTAAATTTACTTGAGTAGATTTTAAATATATTATTTGTTAAACTTGAAAAGCTTTGAGGTATCATTTTAATTGCTATGTTTTAGTTTATATAATGTAAAATAAGAACACACCGCACAAAAGGTTTAATACGGTTCTTTAACTTCAGAAAGCTGCGCTTATTCGGTTTTGTATTCTTATTATTGTTTTTCAAAATAAAATTACTGTACTTCGCTACAAGGTACGTCAATGCTGATCAAGTAACAGTTTAGCTTGGTTGATCCCATAATGCAACTTTAAGCAACTATGACTAAATAAAATTAGAAAAATTACTGGAGAATCTCAAATACTCAAAATTTTCTAGAGAATCTCACCTTTTAAGTGAAAAACTTCGATTTTTTACACCCTTTTCATTAATCATACATCTACTTTCATCCCAATATGAGGTTCTTTAACTTTCTTTGCAAACTTACCTTTAAAAAAAAATTCTAGGGAAATCGCAAAAATTTTTTTAATTGCATGGAAAATACAAGATTATGAAGTTTAAATGCCTAGAATAGGAAACAACACATCAACAAAAACATTTCTAACTAACTTTTACCTTGAAAAAGAGAAGGAGATCACTCAGAGAAATCTATTAACACAATATATTTTAGATAGTCTAATTGAAAGGTAATACTGCTTTTATTTTGATTATAAAATTTCCAATAAGTGTTGCAAGCATGCTATGAGTGATCACCATATCATCATCCTTTCCCCCTCAAATAATATGTTTTAAGAGTATATTTTACCCCACTCTGGTATCAGAGTGACTCATTTTATTAAAACAGAAAAACGATCACACAGAGACAAGTAGCAAAGGACCTTGTTTAAATAGAAAAATAACGTCATAACCTCACACCTGCTTTTATGATATAAATGCATGAGATCTTAGTGCAACGGTACCTTCGCCACTGTGATTATGGGCGTTTTGAATATTTCTATAACACCTCATTAAAGTTCTTGAAAAGCACTTCAAAAACTATAGATTAGCATTGACTAAATTGTAATTGACTTTGACTCAAAAGATGCTTGACTATCTAAACTGTAATGACATACTAAACTGTATTGACATTGACTCAAAGATGCTGTAAACTATAGACTCTACTTTTTTAAATAAGCAAAAGGTAGCCAATAAGCCAAAGGCCGAAGGTAGAAGCACTGATGATTTGCAATTATTCGTTGCCAGTCCCCAAAGGGTAGTTCTCAGTATTTATAAATAAGTTAGCTTTAGTTATTTCTATTTCAAAAAATTAATTAGATGTTATTTGGATGTGAAAATTTATGAATAAAGTACCAAATCGTGAAATTGGTTTTCTATTAGTCGTATTACATTTTATTAGTTATCATACTATTATCATGGTTGCGTCAAATTATAATGCTTAAATTTTTTCAGGTGTGATGTTTAGTGTTATTTTTCACGCTTGTAGCCTTGTTTTTTTTTTATCTTTTGAGGATTTAATTATTTATTGGTAAATTATTTAGAATATTTAATCATACTTTTATTATTTTTTTTTCTCTTTGTTTATTTTTAATTTTTTTTGTTGAAGCTGGAGACCTTTAATAAATTGGCGCTGAAACGATCAGAGACACTTCTACTTCTATCCTATCATCTGAGCATCAATAGCTACCTGTGGGTGCTGCATCCAGAATAACCAGTTTAACATCTGAATCGGACTCCCGAAGTCTGGATAACAATGACGAAGGTATATTTGGAACTATTAGTTTTGTGAACTTATTTTGAAAAGCAAATATTTTGTCAAACATGATAAGTTTTTGTAAATTTTACAAGCATAACATTAACAATATGTCAAGTAGTATCAACAGCATAATTCAAATTCAAGCATTTATAAACCTCCAAAATTGGAAAGTATAAATAAAAATAAAAATGAACAAACTGGCCACTTAAATATATATAAAAATATATATATATATATATATATATATATATATATATATATATATATATATATATATATATATATATATATAAATACAGGCCAATATACACAAACCTAAATTATACCAATAATACTTAATTACATTTCATTTATAATATTTTAAATTTTAACACAAACAAGCATGAAATCTAAAAGAATTGAATTATTGGAAATAATATCAACCAGCTAAAGAAAATTAATACTCTAATTTCAATAATTTAAAAAAATTCCAAAGTCGGTCTGTGGGAAATCGATGGCCCTAGCAAATTAATTTTTTCTGCTTCTTATTCGTTATCACAATTTGATCGTTCATACAATATTGCTGTATCACTGATGACATAGAATTAAATTTTGAAAGTCGCCATAAAAATTTTCCAAAATTAAAAAAGTTGTTTTTCTGAAGAATTAGAAGAACTAAAATATAGTAACCATACTAAATATAGAAGAACTTGAAATTAAAAACATGAGTTAATGACTTTCTAGTCAAAATATTCCTGGAGAGGAATTACCCTGCCAAAACTTGCAGAGATACAAGAAAGGACGAATTTTATTATATTTGTTTGACAAAGGGATAGCAAAGGACCATAAGGAATATCTAAATAAAGAAAAACACATTACAGAAAAATCTTGTTTTAAATGTCAGGTCACATTTTTCACGTTTTTAAAGCGTTTAAATAGTATTACCAAAAGTCGTTGGCAAGCTAAGTTTGCATTTTGAATGATACGTTTGCACGTCAAAATAACTCAAATGTTTAGCTAAAAAAAAATTGCGAGATGTTCTTCCTTGCGA
The DNA here is from genome assembly GCF_049724085.1 of Artemia sp. Qi Xiang Cuo. Lineage (NCBI taxonomy): Eukaryota > Metazoa > Arthropoda > Branchiopoda > Anostraca > Artemiidae > Artemia > Artemia sp. Qi Xiang Cuo. Next base: position 6,137,010 of record NW_028297432.1, read on the forward strand.
GGCTCTTGTACTTATAAATAGTTAAACTTCCTTTTTAATTAACTAAAAAGTTATACCAGCACAGAGTATGGATTTAAGTACCAAAGTGAACATTATCTTATATTTAAGCCAGAATGGAAACAGATTCTGAGCAATAGTTTTTATTTTAATTTAGCAGAACATTAATATTTTATTGTTTAAACATCTTTTTTTTTTCAGAATTCAAAAAATAAAAGATCCCAAAACCGATCAAAAATAGCGTCAGATTCAAATGAAACGTATCTAATTAAAATTTGCATCATTGCATACCTCTCCTCCTTATTGAAAACAGGAGAATACATTTCTGCATTGGTTGTGTAGGTCGTAGCTCGTAGGTTATTAAAGTTTTTTCCCTCTGCAAGTTTTTTTTGTTAATGTCGACAGTCCTGATATCATTTGATAGTTGAGTGTCAGTTTTAGTCATTCATCCAAAAACATTTGTGACATTTACTTTTAATTTTGATAGTGAAAAACGTACTGAAAACATGAGATTTAAGTAAAATATCCAATTTTTCTCTGTTGAAAATTCTGAGTACTTTCGTATTTCTGACTCGATGAATCCACAGATTTGAAAAAAAATGAATCTCGCTATACAAATGTCTTGTTCACTTTATGCAAGTAAGAACTGTAGGCTTGTCACAACATTATATCTTTTAAGGGGATCATGAACCCCAGGCCCAATGGAGCATTTGAAATCCAATGCTTAGTCTATTTCTCTGTCTTTCTTTATAAACTTATCTATGGTAGCGTCAAAATAAAGTGCAATGTAGCAACTGAAAATTGTGTCAGCTATTATGCTTTCTGCTGTCGTGCATACTCACAATTTGCAAAAGATCAGATTCAATAAAGTTGCTTGTTATTCTTCTCCAGAGTTAAATACTACCATTAGTGCTACTAACGACTCACCGAAGCACCAAAAGCCGTGAGGCCAACACAGCTACGCGAGCTCCTCTTCCATCCTAATTTATTCTAAGCCTCCCTCTTTGAGCCCTCCCAGGACGTACCCATTTCCCTTAAATCTTTCCTTATGAGGTCCTCCCACCCAAACCACAGACGACTCGCTTTCTGTTTAACCCTAAACTGATGACTGAAAAGAACAATTTTTGGCAATCTGTCATCTTCCACCCGCAGATCGTGCCTTAACCATCTCAACCTTTATCTCAATTATAGTCCTAGAAAGCGGGATTGAACTGTACTTTTCTTACAGCCTATCGTTTGAAATACAATCAGTCAGTCAGGTACCCAAAACAATCAATAGGCAATTTCTCTTGAAAACATCTAGCAAATCTTCCTCCGTTTTTCGGAGCGCCAATACTTCAGAACCATATTTGACCACTGTCATCATTAGAGCTTCCAATATTCTAATTTTAGTTTGAAGACATTTCTTCCTATTGTTCTAAACTTTTTTCAACTTTGAAAAAGTACTCTGAGCCTTGGTTATTCTACGTTTAACATCATCAAGGCACCCGCCATCTTCACTAATAATACTACCATGGTAAGTAAAGATATCCACTTGATCGACCTATTCGATACACAAAGCCCTTTTTTTCACTGCTTCTTAGCCTTAGTGACTTAGGGTTCTGAACGTTAATTTTTAAGCCTATTCTAGCATCATGAACTCGCAAAATCTCTATAGGTTCATTCAATTTGCTCACTTTTTCATCTAGGATGTTCAAATCATCAGCGTAACCTATGTCTTGGAAATTTATACTTCCCCATTTAATTTCGTGTTCTTCCATAGCCTTTCCTGTGCTATATTGGACAAAGTCCATCAAAATAATCCATATAACTGGGGATAGAACACAACTGTGCTTAACTCGAGATTTAAGACGAAATAAGCTACTTTATAGCTTTAATACGAAAATCTAACTTTTTAGCCTGAAAACATACATCAAAACAGATAAAGCCCATAACAGTTGTCCATTAGTCAAAATCTCGTGGGAATGCTTTGTCGTTTACTGGGATATAATTTCCTCGAATGGTGCCACTCCTCAAGTGGGAATAGAGTTGGTTCCCAGTCTTGCGGGTAACCCGACAGGGTCAAGCCAGCCCTCTGCAGAGGCCTTTGTTCAGAGATCTGGATCTTACGTCCTGCCGCAGTTGTTTTATCGAAGATCCTCCCCCGATGGTGTTCTGCGTCAACATGCAATTTAAACCATTGCTGGGAGAAGGTATATAACTCACGGAAAGTAGAACTTGCTTGCGAGCAACTTTGTCTCTTATGGTTTACTAGACATTCATCATGCCGAGAAAAATGCACTGCTAAAAAAAATTTGCCTTTAAAGGAATTTCTATTTAAGGATAAATCATTAACGTGAAGAAAAAACATTTCAGTTTACGAAAAATGTTTATAGGCTAAAAACGGAAGCTGAACATCAATTTAGTTTAAACCTAAGTTTTTTTCAGAAATCACGGTGAAATGGGGAAAGCGGGGCATTTTTCCCTGTAGACCCCCATTTTAGAACTTTTCTGCTGTCTTACGAGACACCATTTTAATTATTTTCTGCTGTCTACGAGTTTATTGATACAATGACCTTCCTAATTTACGGAACGTTGCCGTTGAGTTTTCCAAGTGAAATAATGATACAAATCTAATATAAGTTCAACTAGGGGTTCAAAAGGAAGGTATTTGATAAAACATATAGAATTTTTTTTTAAAATCCCGTATGATTTTCAAGTTTTAAGCTGATAAAGATTTATATATTATATTAATTCTGATTCTTCCATGAAGTGAAACTGATTTCAAGTTTTGTTCTCTCATTTTTGTTTCAATTTAAAGTGGCAGGTAGTGTAGATCCAAAACAGGTTACAGCTATAGAATGTTCACCTTTCATTGATTTCTAATTATTGAATCGTTTACACCTTATTTAATTTTAATAAAATTATTTTTATTATAGAGATAATTCATTCTACTGTGTGCAGTTTTGACAGTGTAGATCAACAAAAACTCTTAAAATTTAGTCAAAATTCTGTTACAAATGTTAATTTTTTACCAAGCGGGCCTGAGTTAGAACGACCGGGAAGTTCATCACTAGATGTTACACAGAATCCTTCTCATGTGAGCAATTTGAAAAGGCATCAAACAGTGCAAACTGGGGGGAAACTGTTTGAATGTGAGGTCTGTGAGAAAACTTTTTCTCAGTCAGGCCATTTGATTAGCCACCGAAGAGTACATACCGGGGAGAAACCATTTAAGTGTGATATCTGTGATAAAACTTTTTGTCAGTCAGGCCATTTGATTCGGCACCAAAGAGTACATACTGGTGAGAAACCATTGAAACCATTTGAATGTGATATATGTCATAAAACTTTTTCCCAGTCAACTCTTTTAATTCGGCATCAAAGATTACATACCGGTGAGAAACCGTTTTAGGCAGTTGGATTACCCACCACAGAGTACATACTGGTGATAAACCGTTTAAATGTGAGATCTGTGACAAAACTTTTTCTGATTCAAGCAGTTTGATCAACCACCAAAGAGTACATACTGGTGAGAAACCATTGAAACCATTTAAGTGCAATATATGTGAGAAAACTTTTTCTGAGTCAGGCAATTTGATTCAGCATCAAAGAGTACATACTGGTGAGAAACCATTTGAATGTGATATATGTCAGAAAACTTTTTCCGAGTCAACCAATTTAATTCGGCATCAAAGAGTACATACCGGTGAGAAACCGTTTAAATGTGATATATGTGAGAAAAATTTTTCTCGGTCAAGTAATAAGATTAACCACCAAAGAGTACATACTGGTGAGAAACCGTTTAAGTGTGATATATGTGAGAAAACTTTTTTTCAGTCAAGCAATTTGATTCAGCACCAAAGAGTACATACTGGTGAGAAGCCGTTTAAGTGTGACATATAAAAAAGAGAATATTCTTCTAAATTTAATCTTAACAATCATATAACAACCCATTTATTATCTACAATAACAACCCCTGTGGTCTTGCTGAGCCCCATTGTAAACTGTTCCTCTGTTTTGTTGCTACTCATTTATATATTTTTGTCAGTTCATAAATTGATTTGTGGACTATTTTTGTTCATTTCTTTTCTTTTTTTTCTTTCGTGTTTTGTTTTAACTTGTTCCTTTATTTGGTTCTGAATATCCCCCCCCCCCTCCCAAATTATTCACTATATGTATCCATGTTTGATTAACCACCCCAGTAAAATCCATTTTATTCTTTTTATAATGTTTTCTCTCCTTTTTTAAAATCTCTTTGGGATTCAAATATTGTTAAAAATTACGTATGTAGTTTTTGGTCTGTCCTCAGAGAAGTAGATCCTTAAAATTATGATTGTCACCACTATTTCTAATCAAGAGATAAGAGGGGGATGTATGCTCATTAGGATTGTTCCAATGTGGCGAGGTCCTTATGAGTGATTAATATATCCTTAGGAAAACCACTGCAGAAGTAAAGAAAAGAAAAATATTGGTTTGTTCGAGTGTCGTCATTGATAAAATTGGGTATTTTGCAGTACTTTTACGGACCCTATTAAAATTGGCACTTTACCTATTTACATATTTAGAATATTATACTGACATCTTTTACGGTGATTTATAGTTAATATAGTGCAAAACTGTCCAAAAGGCTGGGAGAAACAAGTTTGGGTATTATATTGTTATTGTGATGTCTACTGGATACATAGCAGGATGAAAGAATGAAATATAATTGCACTCAATAATTTTGTTGTTAAGTGTTTATACTTGAGTAATAAATTGGTATTTGACTAGCCCTTATCTAACACCATGTTATTCTATTTGCACATGCTTATTCTCGTTTAATGAACAATTTACGTAATCTTTCACTAAAAAAGTTTCAGAAAGCAATATCATTTGATCTGTGGGTCTGTAGCAATGTTACACAGTCTAATCTGGTTTCTCTCCTCTCTTATGGATGGGAGATTGGATGGACCCATATTTTTCTCTTCTTTCTGAAAATAGTAGGGTGTTATTTGAGGTCAGTATTATTTCTGCTGCCAACCAGAGGTCTAAATTGTTTTGGATTGGGAGAAGTACTTTATCCAGACTTGCTCAATACCTGGTTTGCCTGGTATGAAAGACCCTACTCGAATGTAACATTACTAAATACCACAATGTTTGAACCTTAACTTTACATCTTCACAAAGCTTCTGATCCCTCAAAATACCAAAAACTAAGCTATTGTTTTGACTGTCTGACTAGAAAACTGTCTGACTAGAAAAAATATTGTACTAGAATTTGTCTTGAAATTTAGAATCAGAAATGGATCTCATTGAATCCAAAGTTATTAAATATACCAGAGGGTCAAAACGCATTAACAATATAATTTTGCTGTCATCTAGCTATTACTAGTAAACACAAAAAAAACAGTTTATATTTTATTCAATTAGAGATAATTGATTGTTAGCAAAATGAGTTAGTAATTAAAACTTATTAATTGTATTAATAATTTCAGATTAGAATAAAAAAAGAGGTTTGCAAAAGAAAAAAAAAACAGCCTCAGAAATAAGATCTGAACACACTGATTAGCAAAATACATAACCAAAGCTATTTCTGATATATTTTTTCACCTAAATCAACAGCTTTCCAAGATAGCAAGAAGCCCCTGATATAGAAATTTGCCTAAAAATTTTATAATTTATAAAATTGCTAGGCCACTTTATTTTTCATTGTTGCTTGAAAAGCAATTGCCAATCACCCAGTAAGAAGAAGTACAGTTGGGGCTGTTGAGAAGGAAATACTACGGGGTGGTAGGGTAGACTAGAGTTGAAATTCAGAAAAGACTGAATATCTATAATCTTGTAATTTAAAAAACTTTAACTACGTAAAAATTTTGCTTACAGATTTGCGCAAAAGAAAAAAAAGTTTATATATGCTCAACATGGATACATGCATATATATTGTACCGGGAGCCTGATGGCTTCACTTCCAGGTCCTGCCAAGTGAAACGGCCCGGCACGGTTTATATTTCGGTCTTGTCAAACACATTTGATTGTTTAGGGAAATCTGATTACAACGTCTAACAAGGATATCTTGCTAAGCTTGAAACTTGGTTTTCTTTTTTAAGGTGTTTGAATTGTTGAAATCCATTGTTCAAATATATAAAAATATTTCTGCAATTAACAGCCACATGGCTCCGGCATGCGGCAGGCTTCTACATGTGGATTCTCTTTTTCGCTTGTCTTCTAACCACAGACAATTTGCTGTCTTCAAAGATATTTAATTTAATGTCTTCATACTGTTTCTTTTCAAGGTTTTTGAATTGCTGTAATCCCTTGTTAAAATTTATACGGATATTTCTGAAATTACCAGTTTTTTTCTCTCCGCATTTTAATGTCTTTTCATACTGCAGCCTGTTCACAGATATTTGATTATTATATACTGAGCTTGAAACTTTTTTTTTTTTTTTTTATGGTTTTTGAGCTGTTGTAATCCCTTGTCAAAATAGAGAATCATCATTTGTAATAATTGCAATTTTTTTCTAGGCATTCCTACTAATGTAAAAAGGTTGCGTTCAAAAAGATTTTTGTTTTTATGGTTTTAGAGCTGTTGAAATCACTTGTTAAAATATGTACAAATATTTTTGCGATTACAACTTTTTGCTCTTTACACTATTTAATGTCTTTTAAAAATATTGGGTTATTGAAGCTAGTCCGATTTCTAACAACAATAGCCTATGTACTGAGCTTCAAATTTTAATTTTTTTTTTTTAAAGTCTTTTAATAGAATCATCATTTGTAATAATTGCAAATTTTCGTTTTTTGGGCCTTCCTACTGACACTATGTAACTGGATGCGTTCAAACCTTTAAGGTTAATCACAAAGCGAGTTTATTTTATCAAAAAAAAAAAAAAAATGAAATTTTTAAAAGGACTGCTTATTATTTTAGAAAATAATGTTGGTAACGAGGTTTTTCATTTTTGACACATTTTCGAATTTTGGTTACTTTAGACAATTTAGTAATGACCTTTGCCTTAGCTACCCGTATTGGTATTGTCGTAATTGACGATCCAGTTTTTCGATTTTCATATCTTATCACCTTTGATAGTTCAGGTGTTGGTTCCAAAGGATCATCATTTATAGCAACTGCAACTGTAAATTTTTTCTGTTTTGGAACCTTCCAATAGACATTATAATATTTAACAAACTGATGCGTTGGAAACTCAATCTTATTTATGCTATGCTGGACTCATTTAAGAAAATGCTTAAATGATGTCATATAAAATGCTCATAACATGTACTAACATAGTACATGATGCCACTTGCCGCCAAATTAAGGCTCTTAACGAATTTTTTTAGATTTTTGTATTAATCTTGACTGCAATAAGGACAACTACAGTAAAGTGAAGGCACTATAAACTGAAAATCCACAACATGAACCTTAGGAGTGGTCTAACCCTAATAAAACGACTGTAATGTTTGTTTTAATAACTTTTCTTTCATTATTCTTTTTTGAAATTCTTTTGAGAAAGTGACAATTTAATAACAATTTTTGTTTTGATATTTAACCTGAATTTTCAGACCTAAAAACACCAATTTTTTGGAACTTCAAAAGTTTATAGATTAGTAAAAGTCACAAAAAACTGGTGTTCTATTCATCCATCTTGTCTAATAGTTAACAGGCTTTATTAATTTTAAATAATCTAGTTTTTGTCATTAATGTGTTGGGCAACAATTTATAAAATAAGACAAAATGAGTTATTTTAATTTTAACCAAGTTTTTAAGGATTTTTTTCTTAAATAACAAAAAGCAAAATGGCTATCTCAGAATTTTGATCAGATTACTTTTAGGAAAAACGGTTGGTGGAGGGGGCACTTAAAAAGGGCACTTGCACTCCAATCTTTTTGGTCACTTAAAAAGAGCACCAATACTTTGAAGTTTTTTTCGAATAGGCCCTTTCTCTATATTCTAGGATTATTGGTTTGATCTAATTAGCCCCGAAGCCCTGAAAAAACAAAAAACGCATCCGTGATCTTTATTCTGGCAAAAAATACAAAATTCTACATTTTTGCAGATGGAAGCTTGAAACTTCGACATCAGGGTTCTTGAATACGCTGAATCTAATGGCTATACTTGCAATAAGATTCCTTGACTCTTTAGGGCCCCCCCCTTTTTTTGAAAATCATGGAAATTTTCTCAGGCTCCTAGCCTTTGATGCGTAACACTAAACTTAATGAATCTTATATATTTGCAATCACCATAATAATTTAATTCTTTATGTACCTCATTTAATATCAAAATTATGTTTTTCAAAATTTCGGTCGCAATTGAGCTGTACTGCTCCGTACTACTCTTAAGGCTAAGGATATTATAATCTGAATAATCTTAATTTGATTGAATTTAATTAGAAATCGGAAATTCTAGTGCTCCTTTTAAGATTCAAAAGTAAAACAGTGGTTGGAAGCAGGGGCGTCCCGAGGGGGGGGGGAGGGGTGTATCCAAGCTATCAAAGAAAGTAAACAGATTATTTTGTGAATGGTATCAAGTTTTCTATTTAAGTTCAACTAGAGGATGTATGAAACTAAATTAAACACTACTATTTATGTCCGAATTTTTAAAAGCGTTTAGGTTGTTAAAAATTGAAAATTTTTCTCCTGTATATAAATAGTAAGCAAAACTATAAAGTCTTCAAAAAATGAAAAGATTTAAATTATTATTTTCTTTTTCCCTGAAAACACTATGCCATTACAAAACGAGCATAAATTAATTAAAAAGCTATTTCAACAAAATAAGTTTTTTTAAAGTAAAGTAAAAAACTCTATTAAACCAATAAATGAGCAAAAATAAAATCCTATAATCTACGAAGCATGAAACTGCCACAAATCATTATCGATAAATAAATGAAACCCAAAATGAATTCAAATTACAATAAATAACTGAGTCAAACTCAAAACAAGCCTAAATTAATATGAGTAGGGCTCAAAACCTTTATGCTTTTCCAAGGCCAGAACATTATTTGCACTGTATTAAAAAAATACAAATGAATAGGCATAGTCAGTTTAATATGCAAATACGTGTATATAACAATCAAAGTTTTAATATTATTTAATTGAGTAAAGTTATAAAAGTAAAAATACTTATATTTTTTCAGTAAAGTTTAAATTATGTTCTGGCCTTGGGTAGGCATAGGGATTTTGAGCCCTATTCCTGTTAATTTCAGCTCGTTTTGAGTTTGACTCGGTTATTTATTGTAAATTCTGTTCATTTCGGGTTTCATTATTTATCGATGCTGATTTGTGGTAGTTTCACGCTTGGTAGATTATATGATTTTATTTTTGTTCCTTTTTGGTTTAATGGAGTTCTTTACTTTTCTTTGAAAAACTTATTTTTTTAAATCAGTTTTTTTATTAATCACATAACAAAGTAATATATGAAATATTTTCAATGAAATAACAACATGCAGAATATTAATATAAAGATATGTTACATACATCATTAAACATTTTTAATATCATCAAACAATTTTGGACACTTTGAATTTGTTTCATAAAATGATTCGTCGTGTAATCTTTTGATACTCTAGCTACTCTTTTCAAGTTCATACCCAGTAGAATAATCATTAATCCTTTTTGCATCATACACTATTTTTACTGCAATGTCACCTACAAGTTCAATATGGACTTCATATTTGGTATGATTGCGTTCGTTGACGAATTGCGATATTATTTCGATGTGATGAATTGTTCTAGCAACACTCACCGATGTTTTGCTTTTCTTAGAATTTTCGTTAAAGTCCATAGTGATAGTATCTACCAATGCCCTTTTTATTTTGCCGGTGATTTCACTGTCTATTACACTTTATTTTTACACTGGTAACAGTTAAGACATGATATGTCTTATCACATCGATGCAGCAATATGCCTGTCTTTGTTTTACCTTCCGTTGATTGCTTATACCCTAAAGATGACGATATGATTTATCAATAGGTGACGTGTTACCCACGCTACGAGCAAGAAGTTGGCCCTCGTTGTCAACTATTACTTTTAGGCATGAATCATCTTTGAGCACTATCATCTCTAGGAATTTTATTCTATTATATTCACTATCAGCAATGTTGATTTTTTTATACTCCAAAAAAATTCAATGTCTCACTGTCATGACAGTGCACACATACATTTCCAAAGGTGTTACAATTAGTAATTTTTTCATTGTTCAAATAAATGTCCTTGTCAGCATGCAATTCTACAACAACTCTATTATGTGCACATATATATACTTTCTGGAATATTTCATTTTCCCTTTTTAATAATTGCTAATATTTTGTTCAATGATGAAATTTGACGGTAAAACACCAGTTATAATACTATTAACGACCATTGAGGCTTTGCATTGAATTTTCTTCATTTCCTTCTTGGTGTTATCTGTCCACGCCCTTTTAATTTTGCTTTCGATTATACTGTCTATTATCTCAATATTTTTACACAGGTTACAGCTCCGACATATAGAAATGATATGATTCATGACATTGATGCTGGAGTAGGCTCGTTTTGCTTATACGTCATGTTGAATGGTAATACCATAAAGATGTTGATATGATTTATCAAGATGTAAAGTGTTATCCGTACAATGAGCAAGAAGTTGGCCCTCTTCATCAACTTTTAGTTTTGGGCACGCATTAACTTTCACACTATCATCTCTTGAAATTTGACTGTTGCATAACTAACTGTATAACCATTGAATGTTGTCAATAACCAAAGAAATTCAATCTCTCACTGCCAGAATAACGCTCTCATACGTTTCCGATAAGATCCCCACTACTACGTGCTTCATAGTTCAAATATTTGTATTTGTCAGCATTCAGTGCAATGACGTCTTTATCATGTTCATACACTTTTTTCTAATAAATCATTTTTATTTTTTTGTAAGAAAGTATCATACAAATATTTATCCACCTAAAGTAGACAAATTACTGATTTAATACGTACAAAAAGCTAGGTAGTTTCGATAACTAGTCAAAGAGTACAACTGGTACAGTCACGTAGGGTCAATGTGCAGCCACAGAATACCACTTTTACAGCAAACAAAATTAATTAGAAAAAATAAAGATGAAAAATTTCCAAGTTAAAAAAGGCAAAATACTACAAGAACCATTGTTTTTCTAATTGTAAGAGTCACAACTTACACATCTCTGTCCTTCTCATTTTGTATTTCGAAAATTATAAATGTGATTTTTTTTTGTTACAAGTATATTTCATGTCATTCTAAGACAGGTAAAAAAGAAAGTTGAAAAAAATATAAATAATAAAAAGAACAAAATTTAAAAAAAAAAAAACTTAAAGAAAAGTTGAAAGATATCCTGGTTGTAGTAAAAAGGCCTCCACTAAGGTGTTCCCACATCTTTGAAAGCCAACTGCCAAGACCATAGCCTGTTATTGATGAGTGATCTTTGTAATAGTCCATTTCATGAGCCTTTTGGTGTTCGAAAAGAGTAGCAACATAGTAATAAATATCACGGATAACGAAAATAATCTTCATTGTTTTAAATATGATGCAGGTGTGTATTCTTCCAATGTAAAAAAATACTGTTTGAAAATATATATTAAACTATGTAATGTTGATGAGTAGCCATAGATTACCCTTAAAAAACCCGAACAAATTAAAAAAAAATAATTAGAAAGAAGTTGAATAATTTTCCCAGTCCAAAAAATTCAATCAAGAAAAAAGAAAGTGTTGCTACAAACATTATTTTTCTAAAATTAAAAGTCACGACTAATATATTTATATTATTCTCATTTTGTATTTTGAAGATATTAAATGTGTTTTTTTCCATAACATGTAAAAAAAAATTAATTTCTTTTAAAAAAATATAAAAAATAAAAATAAAAGTTCAAAAAAAGTTAAAAATAAAATAAACTTCAGAAAATGTATAAAAAAATGTAGGGAGGGGTTAAACAGTTGGGGTTAAGGGATATTAGAGGTTGATCGGGGAGGGGTTACTTGGAGGTTGAGATCTTTGTTGGTTTGGGTCTTTGGAGGTTGGGGACCTTAATGGTTAAAATCCATAACTACCTCACTGTTTGACTTTTAAGGATTTCTAAGGATTATTCTGAATTTCTATGTTTAAATTATTATTCTTAACACTTACGAATTTATTACTTTCAAATTTTCAGCACACTCCAATACTAAAGAATGTTTAAATTAGCTAATTCATAGTGCCTTCACACTAGAAAATCATCGTGATGGCCCACTTCGAAATGTAGAATAAACACTTGAATCGTTTACGTTCATTAACGTAAAGTTCCATAAAGTTAAAACTGATACTTTTTACGCAACATCAGTGAAATTAGAAATTTAACAGTAAATTATTGATTTGCAGATGCAGTGTCCCATGGTGGTAACCGAAGAGATGTGAGGAGTTACGAGCTTTCCCCCAGATTTTTTGTCCCATTCATAAAAAATTCCGGAACTGTCTGATTCGTAAGAATTTCTGTCCGATTCAGCCTGAAAAATTCTTCACAGCATAATTTTATTTGAAAAAAGACTTTAATTGTTTATCCTATCGCTCTAGACATTCCCTTTTCCTTGACAATTTTTTCTAGAAATCCAAACACGCTAAAAATACGTGGGAGAGATCCTGCCACGTGGCCTCCCAACCTCCACCAAATCCCCCCCCCTGATAACGTCTATATAATTCTCAATAACCTGTACTATATGTAAACAATGGGCAAATTTTACAGCATGTCAACCTTCCCCCGAAACTCATGGGGCTCAACCATTTCCTGGTTTCTGAATCTGATGGCGTCATATTCATTACGATAACTTGATGTTTTGCCTCTTAAAAAAGGATGAATTTTTCTCTGGTTTTTAGATTTTGATGGTAACAATAAAGTTGATGAATTCTGTTGATTTTAAATAACAATCAAAATTCACTTTTTTATCGTATCTAAAGTTATCGAAACTCTCTATTCTTAGAGTTTTGTTAATATTGAGACTAACCGCTTCTTACGTAGAGTTCGCTACCACTAACCGTTTGAAAAGAGTTACGTGTCGTCTCATTTAAAGACACGAGTCTGTGCAGCCTTGTTGCCGAGTCAAGAATCAGTTCTGGAAGGTGACGGACACCCCCCACTTTAAAACTAAAAACTTATTTACCCTGAAAATATTATTCATTCACGGTTTCCTAATTTAAGGCAAAATAATTCCAAACACAGCATGAAATTCTCTGCCTCTTCGCCTTCATAATATTTAATTTTCAAGGAGGTTACACAGTTGCTGCTTCTAAATCAGTTGGGTATTAGAAGAATTTTAATTTTTCGTAGCTGGTCAAAATCTTATGGTAAAATCTTAGTTTGGTGCAAGAAAATATTAAGAAGCAGCAACATTTTAAATTGTCTGTCTTTGTTGGTTTGTGTGTCTAAAGTGCATGTCTTTCTCTGTTTTCATGTCTGAAGTGTTTGTCTTTGTTGTTTTTATGTCTGAAGTGTCTGTCTTTGCTGGTTTTTAAGTCTTAAGTGTCTATCTTTCTCTACTAGTATGTCTGAAGTGTTTGTATTTTTTGGTTCGTATGTCTGAAGTGTTTGTCTTTATTATTTTGTATGTCTATAGTCTTTCTCTGTTTGTATGTCTAAAGTGTTTGTCTTTCCTGGTTTGTATGTGTATAGTGTCTGTCTTTGTTGGTTTGTATGTCTGAAGTGTTTGTCTGTGTTGATTTGTATGTCTGAAGTGTCTGTCTGTGTTGGTTTGTATGTCTGAAGTGCCTGTCTTTTTCTGTTTGTATGTCTTAAGTGTTTGTCTTTGTTGGTTTGTATGTCTAAAGTGTCTGTCTTTCTCGGTTTGTATGTCGGAAGTGTTTGTCTTTGTTCGTTTGTATGTCTAAAGTGTCTGTCTTTCTCTGTTTGTGTGTCTGAAGTGTCGGTATTTGTTGGTTTGTATGTCTACAGTGCCTGTCTTTTTCAGTTTGTATGTCTAAAATGTCTGTCTTTGCTGTTTCGTGTGTCTAAAGTGCCTGTATTTCTCTGTTTGTATGTTTGAAGTGTCTTTCTTTGTCTGTTTGTTTATCTGAAGTGTTTATCTCTGTTGGTTTGTTTGTCTGAAATGTCTGTATTTGTTGATTTGTATGTCTGATGTGTCTGTCTTTGTTGGTTTGTGTGTCTGAAGTGTTTGTCTTTGATGGTTTGTGTGTCTTAAGTGCCTGTCTTTGTTGGTTTGTATGTCTAAAGTGCTTGTCTTTCTCTGTTTGTATGTCTGAAGTGACTGTTTCTGTTGGTTTGTATGTCTGAAGTGTCTGTCTTTCTCTGTTTGTATGTCTAAAGTGTCTGTCTTTCTCTGTTTGTATGTCTTAAGTGTCTGTCTTTGTTGGTTTGTATGTCTAAAGTGCTTGTCTTTCTCTGTTCATATGTCTGAAGTGGCTGTCTTTCTCTGTTTGTATGTCTAAAGTGTCTGTCTTTCTCTGTTTGTATGTCTTAAGTGACTGTCTTTCTCTGTTTGTATGTCTAAAGTGTCTGTCTTTGCTGGTTTGTATATCTGAAATGCCTGTTTTTTTATCTTTGTGTGTCTACAATGTCTGTCTTTGTTAGTTTGTGTGTTTGAAGTATCTGTCTTTATTTATTAGTCTATCTTAAGTATATCTATATCTATCTGTTCATTTCTTAAGTGTTTGTGTTTGTTTGTATGTCTAAAGTGTGTGTATTTCTCTGTTTGTATGTCTTAAGTGTCTGTCTTTGTTGGTTTGTATGTCTAAAGTGCTTGTCTTTCTCTGTTTGTATGTCTAAAGTGTTTGTCTTTGTTGGTTTGCTTGTCTGAAGTGTCTGTCTTTGTTTGTTTGTATGTCTCAAGTGTGTGTCTTTGTTGGTTTGTATGTGTGAAGTGTCTGTCTTTGTTGGTTTGCATGTCTGAAGTGTTTGTCTTTGTTGGTTTGTATTTCTGATGTGTCTGTCTTTGTTGGTTTAAATGTCTGAAGTGTCTGTCTGCTGGTTTGTATGTCTAAAGTGTTTGTCTTTGTTGGTTTGCTTGTCTGAAGTGTCTGTCTTTGTTGGTTTGTATGTCTGAAGTGTTTTCTTTCGTTGGTTTGCTTGTCTGAAGTGTCTGTCTTTCTCTGTTTGTATGTCTGAAGTGTCTGTCTTTCTCTTTTTGTATGTGTAAAATGTTTGTCTTTGTTGGTTAGTATGTGTTAAGTGTTTGTCTTTGTTGGTTTTTATATTTAAAGGGCTTGTCTTTCTCTGTTCGTATGTCTGAAGTGCCTTTCTTTCTCTGTTTGGATGTCTAAAGTATCTGTCTTTCTCTGTTTATATGTCTGAAATGCCTTTCTTTCTCTGTTTTTATGTCTAAAGTTTCTGTCTGCTGGTTTGTATGTCTAAAGTGCTTGTCTGTCTCTGTTTGTATGTCTAAAGTGTCTGTCTTTCTCTGTTTGTATGTTTGAAGTGTCTGTGTTTTTTGTTTGTATGTCTAAAGTGCTTGTCCTTCTCTGTTTGGTTGTCTGAAGTGTCTGTATTTTTTTGTTTGTATGTCTAAAGTGCTTGTCTTTCTCTGTTTGTATGTCTAAAGTGTTTGTCTTTGTTCGTTTGCTTGTCTGAAGTGTCTGTCTTTGTTGGTTTGTATGTCTGAAGTGTTTGTCTTCGTTGGTTTGCTTGTCTGAAGTGTTTTGTCTTTGTTTGTTTATATGTCTGAAGTGTCTGTCTTTGTTCGTTTGTATGTGTGAAGTATCTGTCTTTGTTGGTTTGTATACTGAAGTGTTTGTCTTTGTTGGTTTGTTTGTCTAAAATGTTTGTCTTTGTTGGATCGTTTTTCTAAAGTATCGTTCTTTTCTGTTTTCTTTTGTCTAAATCTTTTTCTGTTGGTTTGCTTGTCCGAATTAGCTCTCTTTGTTGTTTGTATTTCTTAATTGTTATTTTTTTGTTGTGTGATTTTATTACTTTTCTGCCTGTTTTGGTTTTTTTTTGTTAATTTTCTGTCTTTGTTGGTTTGTATTTGTGAAGTGTTTGTCTTTGTTGGTTTGTATGTCTGAAGAGTTTGTCTTTGTTGGTTTGTATGTCTGAAGTGTCTGTCTTTGTTGGTTTGTATGTCTAAAGTGCTTGATTTTCTCTGTTTGTATGTCTGAAGTGTATGTCTTTGTTGTTTTGTATGTCTGAAGTGTCTGGCTTTCTATGTTTGTAGGTCTAAAGTGTTTGTCTTTCTCTGTTTGTGTGTCTGAAGTGTTTGTCTATGTAGGTTTGTATGTCTGAAGTGTCTGTCTTTGTTAGTTTGTATGTCTAAAGTGCATGTCTTTTTTTTTTTGTATGTCTGTAGTGTTTGTCTTTGTTGGTTTGTATGTATGAAGTGTCTGTCTTTGTTGGTTTGCATGTCTAAAGTGTTTGTCTTTGTTGGTTTGTATGTTTGATGTGTCTGTCTTTGTTTGTTTGTATGTCTAAAGTGCTTGTCTTTTTTGGTTGGTATGTCTGAAGTGTCTGTCTTTATCTGTTTGTATGTCTGAAGCGTTTGGCTTTCTCTGTTTGTATGTCTGAAGTGTTTGTCTTTGTTTGTTTGTATGTCTGATGTGTCTTTTTTTTTTGTTTTTATGTCTGAAGTGTCTGTCTTTCTCTGTTTTTATGTCTGAAGTATTTGTCTTTGTTGGTTTGTATGTCTAAAGTGTCTGTCTTTGTTGGTTTGTATGTCTAAGGTGCCTGTCTTTGTTGGTTTGTATGTGTGAAGTGTTTGTCTTTGTTGCTTTGTATGTCTGAAGTGTTTGTTTTTGTTGGTTTGTATGTCTGAAGTGTCTGTCATTGTTGGTTTGTATGTCTAAAATGCTTGATTTTCTCTGTTCGTATGTCTGAAGTGTTTGTCTTTGTTGGTTTGTATGTCTGAAGTGTCTGTCTTTGTTGGTTTGTATGTCTAAGGTGCCTGTCTTTGCTGGTTTGTATGTGTGAATTGTCTTTCTTTGTTGCTTTGTATGTCTGAAGTGTTTGTGTTTGTTGGTTTGTATGTCTGAAGTGGCTGTCATTGTTGGTTTGTATGTCTAAAGTGCTTGTCTTTCTCTGTTTGTATGTCTGAAGTGTCTGGCTTTGTTCGTTTGTATGTCTAAAGTGCATGTCTTTCTCTCTTTGTATGTCTGAAGTGTTTGTCTTTGTTGGGTTTGTATGTCTAAGGTGCCTGTCTTTGTTGGTTTGTATGTGTGAATTGTCTGTCTTTGTTGCTTTGTATGTCTGAAGTGTTTGTGTTTGTTGGTTTTTATTTCTGAAGTGGCTGTCATTGTTGGTTTGTATGTCTAAAGTGCTTGTCTTTCTCTGTTTGTATGTCTGAAGTGACTGTTTCTGTTTGTTTGTATGTCTGAAGTGTCTGTCTTTCTCTGTTTGTATGTCTAAAATGTCTGTCTTTGTTCGTTTGTATGTCTAAAGTGCTTGTCTTTCTCTGTTCGTATTTCTGAAGTGCCTGTCTTTCTCTGTTTGTATGTCTAAAGTGTCTGTCTTTCTCTGTTTGTGTGTCTGAAGTGCCTGTCTTTCTCTGTTTGTGTGTCTAAAGTGTCTTACTTTTCTGGTTTGTATGTCTAAAGTGCTTGTCTTTCTCTGTTTGGTTGTCTAAAGTGTCTGTGTGTCTCTGTTTGTATGTCTAAAGTGTCTGTCTTTGTTGGTTTGTATGTCTAAAGTGACTCTCTTTCTCTGTTTGTTTGTCTTAAGTATTTGTCTTTTTTGGTGTGTATGTATTAAGTGCCTGTATTTGTGTGTATTTATGTCTTAAGTGTCTGTCTTTCCTTATTTTTATGTCTAAGGCTCCTCCCTTTATCGGTTTTTATTACTGAAGTGTTTTTTTATGGTCGTTTTATTGTCTTACGTGTTTATTAGTCTCGGTTTCCGGGTCTGAATTGTTTGTGTTTGGTAGTTTTTATTTGTAAAGTGTTTGTCTTTGTTGGTTTGCATGTCTGAAGAGTTTGTCTTTGTTGGTTTGTATGTCCAAAGTCCCTGTCTTTGGTGGTTTAAATGTCTGAAGTGTCTATCTTCGTTGGTTTGTATGTCTAAAGTGTTTGCCTTTGTTGTTTTGCTTGTAAGAAGTGTCTGTCTTTGTTGGTTTTTATCTCTGAAGTGTTTGTCTTTGTTAGTTTGCATGTCTGAAGTGTCTGTCTTTCTCTGTTTGTATGTCTGAAGTGTTTGTCTTTGTTGGTTTGTATGTCTGAAGTGTCTGTCTTTGTTGGTTTGTATGTATATAGTGCTTATCTTTGTCTGTTTTTATTTCTGAAGTGCCTTTCTTTCTCTGTATGTATGTCTAAAGTGTCTGTCTTTCTGTGTTTATATGTCTGAAGTGCCTTTCTTTCTCTGTTTGTATGTCTAAAGTGTGTGTCTTTGCTGGTTTGTTTGTCTAAAGTGCTTGTCTGTCTCTGTTTGTATGTCTAAAGTGTCTGTCTTTCTCTGTTTGTATTTCTGAAGTGTCTTTCTTTTTTGGTTTGTATGTCTAAAGTGCTTGTCTTTCTCTGTTTGTATGTCTGAAGTGTCTGGCTTTGTTCGTTTGTATGTCTAAAGTGCATGTCTTTCTCTCTTTGTATGTCTGAAGTGTTTGTCTTTGTTGGGTTTGTATGTCTTAAGTGTCTGTCTTTGTTGGTTTGTTTGTCTAAAGTGTTTTTCTTTGTTCGTTTGCTGGTCTGAAGTGTCTGTCTTTGTTGGTTTGTATGTCTGAAGTGTCTGTCTTTGTTGGTTTGCTTGTCTGAAGTGTCTGTCTTTGTTTGTTTGTATGTCTGAAGTGTCTGTCTTTGTTCGTTTGTATGTCTGAAGTGTTTGTCTTTGTTGGTTTGTTTGTCTGATGTGTCTGTCTTTGTTGGTTTGTATTTCCAAAGTGTCTGTCTTTGTTGGTTTGTAAGTCTAAAGTGTTTGTCTTTGTTGGTTTGCTTGTCTAAAGTGTCTGTCTTGGTTGTTTGTTTGTCTTAAGTGTTTGTCTTTGTTCGTTTGCTTGTCTGACGTGTCTGTCTTTGTTTGTTTGTATGTCTGAAGTGTCTGTCTTTGTTGGTTTGTATTTGTGAAGTGTCTGTCTTTGTTGGTTTGTATGTCTGAAGAGTTTGTCTTTGTTTGTTTGTATGTCTGAAGTGTCTGTCTTTGTTGGTTTGTATGTCTAAAGTGATTGATTTTCTCTGTTTGTATGTCTGAAGTGTCTGTCTTTGTTGGTTTGTATGACTGAAGTGTCTGGCTTTCTCTGTTTGTATGTCTAAAATGTTTGTCTTTCTCTGTTTCTGTGTCTGAAGTGTTTGTCTATGTAGGTTTTGTATGTCTGAAGTGTCTGTCTTTGTTAGTTTATATGTCTAAAGTGCATGTCTTCCTCTTTTTGTATGTCTGTAGTTTTTGTCTTTGTTGGTTTGAATGTCTGAAGTGTTTTTCTTTGTTAGTTTGCATGTCTAAAGTGTTTGTCTTTGTTGGTTTGTATGTCTGATTTGTCTATCTTTGTTGGTATGTATGTCTGAAGTGTGTGTCTTTCTATGTTTGTATGTCTGAAGTGTTTGTCTTTGTTGGTTTGTATGTCTGAAGTGTCTGTTTTTGTTCTTTGTATGTCTGAACGATCTGTCTTTCTCTGTTTGTATGTCTGAAGTTTTTGTCTTAGTTGGTTTGTATGTCTAAAGTGTCTGTCTTTGTTGGTTTGTATGTATAAAGTAAATGTATTTGTTGGTTTGTATGTTTGAAGTGTCTGTTTGTATATTTGTATGTATGAAGTGTTTGTCTGTGTTGGTTTGTATATCTGAAGTGTCTGTCATTGTTGGTTTGTATGTCTAAAGTGCTTGTTTTTCTCTGTTTGTAAGTCTGAAGTGTCTCTTTGTTTGTTTGTATTCCTGAAGTGCCTTTCTTTCTATGTTTGAACGTCTAAGGTGCCTTTCTGTGTTTTTTTTTATGGCTACAATATTTTTCTTTGTTTACTTTCATTTCTATTGTGTCTGTCATTATTTGTTGTCGTGTCTGAAGTGTCTGATTTTCTATGTTTGTATGTCTTAAGTGTTTGTCTTTGTTGTTTTGCATGTCTGAAGTGTCTGGCTTTCTCTGTTTGTATATATAAAGTGTTTGTCTTTCTTTGTTTGTGTGTTTGAAGTGTTTGTCTATGTTGGTTTGTATGTCTGAAGTGTCTGTCTATGTTAGTTTGTATGTCCAAAGTGCATGTCTTCTTCTTTTTGTATGTCTGTAGTTTTTATCTTTCTTGGTTTGTATGTTTGAAGTGTCTGTCTTTGTTGGTTTGCATGTCTAAAGTGTATGTCTTTGTTGGTCTGTATGTCTGATGTGTCTGTCTTGTTTGTTTGTATGTCTAAAGTGATTGTCTTTTTTGGTTTGTATGTCTGAAGTGCCTGCCTTTCTATGTTTATATGTCTGAAGTGTTTGTCTTTGTTTGTTTGTATGTCTAAAGTTTTTTTCTTTGTTAGTTTGTATGTCTGAAGTGCTTTTCTTTATCTTTTTCTATGTCTGAAGTATTTGTCTTTGTTGGTTTGTATGTCTAAAGTGTCTGTCTTTGTTGGTTTGTATGTCTAATGTGCTTATCTTTGTTGATTTGTATGTGAGAAGTGTCTGTCTTTTTTGGTTTGTATGTCTAAGATGTCTATCTTTGTTTGTGTGTATTTCTAATGTATTTGTTATTTTGTGTTTGTATGTCTATAGTGCCGGTCTTTCTCTTTTGTATGTCTGACGTTTTTTTATTTGTGTCTTTGTATGTCTTATGTTCATGTCTTTTTTTGTTTTTATGTCTAATGTGAATCTCTGTGTTGCTTTGTGTGTGTGTGAAGTGTCTTTCTTTGTTTCTTTGTGTGTCTAAAGTGTTTGTCTTTGTTGGTTTTTATATCTGAAGTGCCTGTTTGTTTCTGTTCGTATGTCTGAAGTGTTTTTCTTTGTTGGTTTGTATGTCTGAAGTGTATGTCTTTGTTGGTTTGTATTTCTAAGGTGCCTCTCTTTGTTGGTTTGTATGCGTGAAGTGTCTGTCTTTGTTGGTTTGTATGTCTGAAGTGTTTGTCTTTGTTGGTTTGTATGTCTTAATTGCTTGAATTTCTCTGTTTGTATGTCTGATGTGTTTGTCATTGTTGGTTTGTATGTCTGAAGTGTCTGTCTTTGTTGGTTTGTATCTCTGAAGTGCCTGTCTTTGTTGGTTTGTATGTCTTAAGTGTCTGTCTTTGTTGCTTTGTATGTCTGAAGTGTCTGTCTTTGTTCGTTTGTATGTCTGAAGTGCTTGTCTTTCTCTGTTTGTTTGTCTGAAGTGACTGTTTCCGTTCGATTGTATGTCTGAAGTGTCTGTCTTTCTCTGTTTGTATGTCTAAAGTGTCTGTCTTTCTCTGTTTGTATGTCTGAAGTGTTTGTCTTTCTCTGTTTGTTTGTCTGAAGTGTCTGTCTTTGTTCGTTTGTATGTCTAAAGTGCTTGTCTTTCTCTGTTTGTATATCTAAAGTGCCTGTCTTTCTCTGTTTGTATGTCTAAAATATCTCTCTTTCTCTGTTTGTATGTTTGAAGTGCCTGTCTTACTCTGTTTGTTTGTCTAAAGTGTCTTACTTTTCTGGTTTTTATGTCTAAAGTGCTTGTCTTTCTCTGTTTGTTTGTCTAAAGTGCCTGTATTTCTCTGTTTGTATGTCTGAAGTGTCTGTCTTTGTTGGTTTGTATGTCTATAGTGACTGTCTTTCTCTGTTTGTATGTCTTAAGTGTCTGTCTTTGTTGGTTTGTGTGTCTAAAGTGTTTGTCTTTCTCTGTTTGTATGTCTGAAGTGTCTGTCTTTGTTGGTTTGTATGTCTAAA
This sequence comes from Artemia sp. Qi Xiang Cuo, assembly GCF_049724085.1. Classification (NCBI taxonomy): domain Eukaryota; kingdom Metazoa; phylum Arthropoda; class Branchiopoda; order Anostraca; family Artemiidae; genus Artemia; species Artemia sp. Qi Xiang Cuo. The sequence continues at coordinate 6,158,651 of NW_028297432.1, forward strand.
GTGCTTGTCTTTCTCTGTTTGTATGTCTAAAATGTTTTTCTTTGTTGGTTTGCTTGTCTGAAGTGTCTGTCTTTGTCTGTTTGTAGGTCTCAAGTGTCTGTCTTTGTTGGTTTTTGTGTCTGAAGTGTTTGTCTTTGTTGGTTTTCATGTCTGAAGTGTTTGTCTTTGTTGGTTTGTATGTCTGATGTGTCTGTCTTTGTTGGTTTAAATGTCTGAAGTGTCTGTCTTTGTTGGTTTGTATGTCTAAAGTGTTTGTCTTTGTTGGTTTGCTTGTATGAAGTGTCTGTCTTTGTTGTTTTGTATGTCTGAAGTGTTTGTTTTCGTTGGTTTGCTTGTCTGAAGTGCCTGTCTTTCTATGTTTGCATGTCTGAAGTGTTTCTGTCTTTGTTGGTGTGTATGTCTAAAGTGCCTGTCTTTGTTGGTTTGTATGACTAAAGTGCTTGTCTTTCTCTGTTCGTATGTCTGAAGTGCCTTTCTTTCTCTGTGTGTATGTCTAAAGTGTCTGTCTTTTTCTGTCTATATGTCTGAAGTGCCTTTCTTTCTCTGTTTGTATGTCTAAAGTGTGTGTCTTTGCTGGTTTGTATGTCTAAAGTGCATGTCTGTCTCTGTTTGTATGTCTAAAGTGTCTGTCTTTCTCTGTTTGTATTTCTGAAGTGTCTTTCTTTTTTGGTTTGTATGTATAAAGTGCTTGTCTTTCTTTGTTTGTATGTCTGGAGTGTCTGTCTTTGTACGTTTGTATGTATAAAGTGCTTGTCTTTCTTTGTTTGTATGTCTGAAGTGTTTGTCTTTGTTGGGTTTGTATGTCTTAAGTGTCTGTCTTTGTTGGTTTGTATGTCTAAAGTGTTTGTCTTTGTTCGTTTGCTTGTCTGAAGTGTCTGTCTTTGTTGGTTTGTATGTCTGAAGAGTCTGTCTTTGTTGGTGTGCTTGTCTGAAGTGTTTGTATTTGTTGGTTTGTATGTCTGAAGTGTCTGTCTTTGTTCGTTTGTATGTGTAAAGTGTCTGTCTTTGTTGGTTTGTATGTCTAATGTGTCTGTCTTTGTTGGTTTATCTTTCTAAAGTTTCTGTCTTTGTTCGTTTGTATGGCTGAAGTGTTTGTCTTTGTTGGATTCCTTGTCTGGTGTGCCTGTCTTTTTTGGTTTTTATGGCTAAAGTGTTTGTCTTGGGTGGTGTTCTTGTCTGAAGTGTCTTTATTTCTTGGTTTGTATGTCTGAAGTGTCTGTCTTAGTTGGTTTCTGTATCTGAAGTGTATGTCTTTGGTTGTTAGCAAGTCTGAAGTGTTTGTGTTTGTTTGTATTTATTTCTGAAGCATAAGTCTTTGTTTTTTTGCATTTCTCAATTGCTTGAGGTTCTCTGTTTGTATGTCTGAAGTGTTTGTCTTTGTTGGTTTGTATGTCTGAAGTGTCTGTCTTTCTCTGTTTGTATTTCTAAAATGTTTGTCTTTCTCTGTTTCTGTGTCTGAAGTGTTTGTCTATGTAGGTTTGTATGTCTGAAGTGTCTGTCTTTGTTAGTTTATATGTCTAAAGTGCATGTCTTTCTCTTTTTGTATGTCTGTAGTTTTTATATTTCTTGGTTTGTATGTTTGAAGTATCTGTCTTTGTTGGTTTGTATGTCTAAAATATTTGTCTTTGTTGGTTTGTATGTCTGATATGTCAGTCTTTGTTGGTTTGTATGTCTAAAGTGATTGTCTTTATTGGTTTGTATGTCTGATTTGTCTGTATTTGTCTGTTTGTATGTCTAAAGTGTTTGTCTTTTTATTTTTGTATGTCTGAAGTGTCTGTCTTTTTTGGTTGGTATGTCTGAAATGTCTGTCTTTGTTCTTTGTATGTATGAAGTGCCTGCCTTTCTCTGTTTGTATGTCTGAAGTTTGATCTGTTTGTCTTTGTTGGTTTGTATGTATAAAGTGTCTGTCTTTGTTGGTTTGTATGTCTAAAGTGCCTGTCTTGGTTGGTTTGTATGTTTGAAGTGTCTGTTTGTAGCTTTGTATGTACGAAGTGTTTGTCGTTGTTGGTTTGTATGTCTGAAGTGTCCGTCATTGTTGGTTTGTATGTCTAAAGTGCTTGTCTTTCTCTGTTTGTACGTCTGAAGTGACCTTCTGTTCGTTTGTATGTCTGAAGTGTCTGTCTTTCTCTGTTTGTATGTCTAAAGTGTCTGTCTTTCTCTGTTTGTATGTCTGCAGTGTTTGTCTTTGTTAGTTTGTATGTCTGAAGTGTCTGTCTTTGTTGGTTTGTATGTCTAAAGTGCTTGATTTTCTCTGTTTGTATGTCTGAAGTGTCTGTCTTTGTTGTTTTGTGTGTCTGAAGTGTCTGTCTTTCTCTGTTTGTATATCTAAAGTGTTTGTCTTTCTTTGTTTGTGTGTCTGAAGTGTTTGTCTATGTTGGTTTGTATGTCTGAAGTGTCTGTCTTTGTTAGTTTGTATGTCCAAAGTGCATGTCCTCCTCTTTTTGTATGTCTGTTGTTTTTATCTTTCTTGGTTTGTATGTTTGAAGTGTCTGTCTTTGTTGGTTTCCATGTCTAAAGTGTATGTCTTTGTTGGTTTGTATGTCTGATGTGTCTTACTTTGTTTGTTTGTATGTCTAAAGTGCTTGTCTTTGTTGGTTTGTATGTCTGAAGTGTCTGTCTTTCTCTGTTTGTATGTCTAAAGTTTTTTTCTTTGTCTGTTTGTATGTCTGAAGTGTCTTTTGTTAGTTTGTATATCTAAAGTGTCTGTCTTTCTGTGTTTGTTTGTCTGAAGTATTTGTCTGTGTTGGTTTGTATGTCTAAAGTGTCTGTCTTTGTTGGTTTGTATGTCTAAGGTGCTTGTCTTTGTTGGTTTGTATGTGAGAAGTGTCTGTCTTTGTTGCTTTGTATGTCTGAAGTGTTTATCTTTGTTGGTTTGTATGTCTGAAGTGTCTGTCTTTGTTGGTTTGTATGTCTAAAGTGCTTGATTTTCTCTGTTCGTATGTCTGAAGTGTTTGTGTTTGTTTGTTTGTATGTCTTAAGTGTCTGTCTTTGTTGGTTTGTATGTCTAAGGTGCCTGTCTTTGTTGGTTTGTGTGTGTGTGAAGTGTCTGTCTTTGTTGCTTTGTATGTCTAAAGTGTTTGTCTTTGTTGGTTTGTATGTCTAAAGTGCTTGATTTTCTCTGTTCGTATGTCTTTGTTGGTTTGTATGTCCAAAGTCTTTGTCTTTGTTGGTTTGCTTGTCTGAAGTGTCTGTCTTTGTTGTTTGTATGTCTGAAGTGTTTGTTTTTGTTTGTTTGCTTGTCTGAAGTGTCTGTCTTTTTTTGTTTGTATGTCTGAAGTGTCTGTCTTTGTTGGTTTGTATGTGTGAAGTGTTTGTCTTTGTTGCTTTGTATGTCTGAAGAGTTTGTCTTAGTTGGTTTGTATGTCTGAAGTGTCTGTCTTTGTTGGTTTGTATGTCTAAAGTGCCTGATTTTCTGTGTTTGTATGTCTGAAGTGTCTGTCTTTGTTGTTTTGTATGTCTGAAGTGTCTGGCTTTCTCTGTTTGTATGTCTAAAGTGTTTGTATTTCTCTGTTTGTGTGTCTGAAGTGTTTGTCTTTGTTGGTTTGTATGTCTGAAGTGTCTGTCTTTGTTAGTTTGTATGTCTAAAGTGCATGTCCTCCTCTTTTTGTATGTCTGTTGTTTTTATCTTTCTTGGTTTGAATGTCTGAAGTGTTTTTCTTTGTTGGTTTGCATGTCTAAAGTGTTTGTCTTTGTTGGTTTGTATGTCTGATGTGTCTGTCTGTGTTGTTTTGTATGTCTAAAGTGCCTATCTTTTTTGGTTTGTATGTCTGAAGTGTCTGTCTTTCTCTGTTTGTATGTCTAAAGTGTTTGTCTTTCTCTGTTTGTATGTCTGAAGTGTTTGTCTTTGTTGGTTTGTATGTCTGAAGTGTCTGTTTTTTTTTGTTTGTATGTCTTAAGTGTCTGTCTTTCTCTGTTTGTATGTCTGAAGTATTTGTCTTTGTTTGTTTGTATGTCTAAATTGTATGTTTTTGTTGGTTTGTATGTCTAAGGTGACTGTCTTTGTTGGTTTGTATGTGTGAAGTGTTTGTCTTTGTTGCTTTGTATGTCTGAAGTGTTTGTTTTTGTTGGTTTGTATGTCTGAAGTGTCTGTCATTGTTGGTTTGTATGTCTAAAATGCTTGATTTTCTCTGTTCGTATGTCTGAAGTGTTTGTCTTTGTTGGTTTGTATGTCTGAAGTGTCTGTCTTTGTTGGTTTGTATGTCTAAGGTGCCTATCTTTGTTGGTTTGTATGTGTGAAGTGTCTTTCTTTGTTGGTTTGTATGTCTAAAGTATCTTTCTTTGTTAGTTCGTATGTGCTATGTGTCCTTCTTTGTTCTTTTCTATGTCTGAAGTGCTTGTCTTTATCTGTTTGTATGTCTGAAGTGACTCTTTCTGTTCGTTAGTATGTCTTAATTGTCTGTCTTCCTTTGTTTGTTTATCGAAAGTGACTGTCTTTGTTGGTTTGTATGTTTAAAGTGCTTGCCTTTCTCTGTTCGTATGTCTGAAGTGCCTGTCTTTCTCTGTTTGTATGTCTAAAGTGTCTGTCTTTCTCTCTTTGTATGTCTGAAGTGCCTGTCTTTCTCTGTTTGTTTGTCTAAAGTGTCTTACTTTTCTGGTTTTTATGTCTAAAGTGCTTGTCTTTCTCTGTTTGGTTGTCTAAAGTGTCTGTCTTTCCCTGTTTGTATGTCTGAAGTGTCTGTCTTTGTTGGTTTGTGTGTCTAAATTGACTCTCTTTCTATGTTTTTATGTCTGAGGTGTCTGTCTTTGTTGGTTTGTATGTCTAAAGGGCTTGTATTTCTCTGTTTGTGTGTCTTAAGTGTCTGTCTATGTTGGTTTGTATGTCTAAAGTGCTTTTCTTTCTCTGTTTGTATGTCTAAAATGTGTGTCTTTGTTGGTTTGCTTGACTTAAGTGTTTGTCTTTGTTTGTTTGTATGTCTGAAGTATCTGTCTTTGTCTATTTGTATGTGCGAATTGTATTTCTTCGTTTGCTTGTATGTCTGAAGTGTTTGTCTTTGTTGGTTTGTGTGTCTGATGTCTCTGTCTTTGTTGGTTTAAATGTCTGAAGTGTCTGTCTTTGTTGGTTTGTATGTCTAAAGTGTTTGTCTTTGTTGGTTTGCTTGTCTGAAGTGTCTGTCTTTGTTGTTTTTTATGTCTTAAGTATTTGTCTTCGTTGGTTTGAATGTCTGAAGTGTTTTTCTGTGTTGGTTTTCATATCTGATGTATCTGTCTGTTTTGGTTTGTATTTGTGAAGTAACCGTCTTTGTTGGTTTACATGTCTAAAGGTCTTTTCTTTACATATTCGGAAGTATTAAGTGCTTGTATTTCTCTGTTTTTATATCTGAAGTGCCTGTCTTTCTCTGTCTGTATGTCTTAAGTGAATTTTTTTCTCTTGTTGTATGTCTAAAGTGTGTGTCTTTGATGGTTTGTATGTCTAAAGTGATTGTCTGTCTCTGTTTGTATGTCTAAAGTGTCTGTCTTTCTCTGTTTGTATGTCTGAAGTGTCTGTCTTTTTTGGTTTGTATGTCTAAAGTGATTGTCTTTCTCTGTTTGTATGTCTGAAGTGTCTGTATTTGTTCGTTTGTATGTCTAAAGTGATTGTCTTTCTCTGTTTGTATGTCTAAAGTGTTTGTCTTTGTTTGGTTTGTATGTCTGAAGTGTCTGTCTTTGTTGGTTTGTATGTCTAAAGTGTTTGTCTTTGTTCGTTTGCTTGTTTGAAGTGTCTGTCTTTGTTGGTTTGTATGTCTGAAGTGTTTGTCTTTGTTGGTTTGTATGTCTGAAGTGTCTGTCTTTGTTGGTTTGTATATTTAAAGTGTCTGTCTTTCTTCGTTTGTATGTCTGAAGTGTTTGTCTTTGTCTGAAGTGTCTGTCTTTGTTTGTTTGTAGTTGTGATGCTTCTCTCTTTATTTCTTCTCGTCGCTTAGCCGTCTGTCTTTTTTATGTTTTCTGTCTGAGGTTTCTGTCTTCAGTGGTTTATATGTCTGATATTTCTTTCTTTTTCTTTAAGTATTTTTGAAGTGCCTGTTTTTCTCTGTTTGTATGTCTGAAGTGCCTGTCTTACTCTGTTTATATGTCTGAAGTGCCTTTTTTTATATGTTTGTATGTCTAAAGTGTTTGTCTTTGCTGGTTTGTGTGTCTAAAGTGATTGTCTGTCTCAGTTTGTATGTATAAAGTGTCTGTTTTTTTCAGTTTGTATGTCTGAAGTGTCTGTTTTTGTTTGTTTGTATGTCTAAAGTGCTTGTCTTTCTCTGTTTTTATGTCTGAAGTGTCTGTCTTTTTTCGTTTGTATGTATGAAGTGCATTTATTTCTATGTTTGTATGTCTAAATTGTTTGTCTTTGTTGGTTTGTATGTCTGAAGTGTCTGTCTTTGTTGGTTTGTATGTCTAAAGTGTCTGTCTTTGTTCGTTTGCTTGTCTGAAGTGTCTGTCTTTGTTGGTTTGTATGTCTGAAGTGTTTTTCTTGGTTCGTTTGCTTGTCTGAAGTGTCTGTCTTTGGTGGTTCGTATTTCTAAAGTGTTCGTCTTCGTTTGTTTGTACGTTTGAAGTGTTTGTCTTTGTTGGTTTGCTTGTCTGAAGTGTATGTTTTTGTTGGTTTGTATGTGTGAAATGTCTGTATTTGTTGGTTTGCTTGTGTGAAGAGCTTGTCTTTTTTGATTTGAATGTCTGAAGTGTCTGTCTTTGTTGCTTTGTATGTCTGAAGAGTTTGTCTTTGTTGGTTTGTATGTCTTAAGTGTCTGTCTTTGTTGGTTTGTATGTCTAAAGTGTCTGTCTTTGTTGAATTGTATGTCTGAAGTGTCTGTCTTTCTCTGTTTGTATGTCTAAAGTGTTTGTCTTTCCCTGTTTCTGTGTCTGAAGTGTTTATCTATGTAAGTTTATATGTCTGAGGTGTCTGTCTTTGTTAGTTTGTATGTCTAAAGTGCATGTCTTCCTCTTTTTGCATGTCTGTAGTTTTTATATTTCTTGGTTTGTATGTCTAAGGTGCCTGTCTTTGTTGGTTTGTATGTGTGAAGTGTCTGTTTTTAGCTTTGTATGTCTGAAGTGTTTGTCTTTGTTGGTTTGTATGTCTGAAGTGTCTGTTATTGTGGGTTTGTATGTCTAAAGTGCTTGTCTTTCTCTGTTTGTATGTCTGAAGTGACTCTCTGTTGGTTTGTTTGTCTGAAGTGTCTGTCTTTCTCTGTTTGTCTGTCTAAAGTGCCTGTCTTTCTCTATTGGTATGTGTGCTGTGTTTGTCATTGTTGGTTTGTATGTCTAATGTGTTTGTCATTGTTGGTTTCTATGTCTAAAGTGCTTGTTTTTCTCTGTTTGTATTTCTGAAGTGTCTGTTTTTGTTGTTTTGTATGTCTGAAGTGTCTGGCTTTCTCTGTTTGTATATCTAAAGTGTTTGTCTTTCTTTGTTTGTGTGTCTGAAGTGTTTGTCTATGTTGGTTTGTATGTCTGAACTGTCTGTCTTTGTATGTCCAAAGTACATGTCTTCCTCTTTTTGTATGTCTGTAGTTTTTATCTTTCTTGGTTTGTATGTTTGAAGTGTCTGTCTTTGTTGGTTTACATGTCTAAAGTGTATGTTTTTCTTGGCTTGTATGTCTGATGTGTCTATCTTTGTTTGTTTGTATGTCTAAAGTGCTTGTCTTTTTTGGTTTGTATGTCTGAAGTGTCTGTCTTTCTCTGTTTTTATGTCTAAAGTGTTTGTCTTTCTCTGTTTGTAGGTCTGAAGTTTTTGTCTGTGTTGGTTTGTATGTCTGAAGTGTCTGTTTTTGTTGTTTGTATGTCTGAAGTGTCTGCCTTTCTCTGTTTGTATGTCTGAAGTATTTGTCTGTGTTGGTTTGTATGTCTAAAGTGTCTGTCTTTGTTGGTTTGTATGTCTAAGGTGCTTGTCTTTGTTGGTTTGTATGTGCGAAGTGTCTGTCTTTGTTGCTTTGTATGTCTGAAGTGTTTGTCTTTGTTGGTTTGTATGTCTAAAGTGATTGATTTTCTCTGTTTGTATGTCTGAAGTGTTTTTCTTTGTTGGTGTGTATGTCTGAAGTGTTTGTCTTTGTTGGTTTGTATGTCTAAGGTGCTTGTCTTTGTTGATTTGTATGTCTGAAGTGTCTTTCTTTGTTGGTTTGTATGTCTAAGGTGCTTGTCTTTGTTGGTTTGTATGTGTGAAGTGTCTGTCTTTTTTGGTTTGTATGTCTGAAGTATCTGTCTTTGTTGGTTTGTATGTCTAAAATGCTTGAGTTTCTCTGTTCGTATGTCTGAAGTGTTTGTATTTGTTGGTTTGTATGTCTGAAGTGTCTGTCTTTGTTTTTTTGTATGTCTAAAGTGCCTGTCTTTGTTGGTTTGTGTGTGTGAAGTGTCTGTCTTTGTTGGTTTGTATGTCTTAAGTGTTTGTCTTTGTTGGTTTGTATGTCTAAAGTGCTTGATTTTCTCTGTTTGTATGTCTGAAGTGTTTTTCTTTGTTGGTGTGTATGTCTGAAGTGTCTGTCTTTGTTGGTTTGTATGTCTAAGGTGCTTATCTTTGTTGATTTGTATGTGTGAAGTGTTTGTCTTCGTTGGTTTGTATGTCTAAAGTATTTGTATTTGTTGGTTTTTATTTCTAAAGTGCCTGACCTTCTATGTTTGTATGTCTGAAGTGTTTGGCTGTGTTGGTTTGTATGTATAAAGTGTCTGTCTTTGTTGGTTTGTATGTCTAAAGTGCTTGTCTTTGTTGGTTTGTATGTGTGAAGTGTCTGTCTTTGTTGGTTTGTATGTCTGAAGTGTCTGTCTTTGTTGGTTTGTATGTCTAAAGTGCTTGTCTTTCTCTGTTTGTATGTCTGAAGTGTCTGTCTTTGTACGTTTGTATGTCTGAAGTGCCTGTCTTTCTTTGTTTGTATGTCGAAAGTGTCTGTTTTTGTTGGTTTGTATGTCTAAATATCCTTTCTTTCTCTGTTCGTATGTCTGAAGTGCCTGTCTTTCTCTGTCCGTATGCCTTAAGTGCCTGTCTTTCTCTGTTTGTATGTCTAAAGTGTCTGTCTTTCTCTGTTTGTATGTCTAAAGTGTCTGTCTTTTCTGGTTTGTATGTCTAAAGTGCTTTTTTTTCTGTTTGTATGTCTAAAGTGTCTGTCTTTCTCTGTTTGTATGTCTGAAGTGTCTGTCTTTGTTGGTTTGTATGTATAAAGTGTCTCTCTTTGTCTGTTTGTATGTCTGAAGTGTCTGTTTTTGTTGGTTTGTATGTCTAAAGTGCTTGTATTTCTCTGTTTGTGTGTCTTAAGTGTCTGTCTATGTTGGTTTTTATATCTAAAGTGCTTGTCTTTGTTGGTTTGTTTGTCTGAAGTTTCTGTCTTTCTTTGTTTGTAGGTCTGAAGTGTCTGTCTTTGTTGGTTTGTATGTGTGAAGTGTCTGTCTTTGTTGGTTAGTATGTCTGAAGAGTTTGTCTTTGTTGGTTTGTATGTCTTAAGGTTATGTCTTTGTTGGTTTATATGTCTGAAGTGTCTGTCTTTGTTGGTTTGTATGTCTAAAGATTTTGTCTTTGTTGGTTTGCTTGTCTGAAGTGTCTCTCTTTGTTGGTTTGTATGTCTGAAGTGTTTGTCTTCGTTGGTTTGATTGTCTGAAGTATCTGTCTTTCTCTGTTTGTATGTCTAAAGTGTCTGTCTTTCTCTGTTTGTATGTCTGAAGTGTTTATCTTTGTTGGTTTGTATGTGTGAAGAGTCTGTCTTTGTTGTTTTGTATGTCTAAAGTGCTTGTCTTTCTCTGTTTGTATATCTGAAGTGTCTGTATTTCTCTCTTTGTATTTCTAAAGTGTCTGTCTTTCTCTGTTTATATGTCTGAAGTGCCTTTCTTTCTCTGTTTGTATGTCTAAAGTGCCTGTCTTTGCTGATTTGTATGTCTAAAGTGCTTGTCTGTCTCTGTTTGTGTGTCTAAAGTGTCTGTCTGTCTCTGTTTGTATGTCTGAAGTGTCTGTCTTTTTTGGTTTGTATGTCTAAATTGCTTGTCTTTCTCTGTTTGGATGTCTGAAGTGTCTGTCTTTATCTGTTTGTATGTCTAAAGTGCTTGTCTTTGTTGGTTTGTATGTGTGAAGTGTCTGTCTTCGTTGCTTTGTATGCCTCAAGTGTTTGTCTTTGTTGGTTTGTATGTCCGAAGTGTTTGGCTTTGTTAATTTGTATGTCTAAAGTGCTTGTCTTTTTCTGTTTGTGTGTCAAAAGTGTTTGTCTTTGTTAGTTTGTATGTCTGAAGTTTCTGTCTTTGTTGGTTTGTATGTCTAAGGTGCCTTTCTTTGTTGGTTTGTATGCGTGAAGTGTCTGTCTTTGTTGGTTTGTATATCTTAAGTGTTTGTCTTTGTTAGTTCGTATGTCTGAAGTGTCTGTCTTTGTTGGTTTGTATGTCTAAAGTGCTTGTATTTCTCTATTAGTATGTCTGAAGTGACTTTTTCTGTTGGTTTATATGTCTGAATTGTCTGTCTTTCTCTCTTTGTTTGTCTAAAGTGCCTGTCTTTCTCTTTTTGTATGTCTGATGCGTTTGTGTTTGTTGGTTTGTATGTCTAAAGTGCTTGTCTTTCTCTGTTCGTATGTCTGAAGTACCCTTCTTTCTCTGTTTGTATGTCTAAAGTGTCTGTCTTTCTCTGTTTGTATTTCTGAAGTGCCTGTCTTTCTCTGTTTGTATGTCTAAAGTGTCTGTCTTTTCTGGTTTGTATGTCTAAAGTGCTTGTCTTTTTCTGTTTGTATGTCTAAAGTGTCTGTCTTTCTCTGTTTGTATCTCTGAAGTGTCTGTCTTTGTTGGTTTGTATGTCTAAAGTGCTTGTATTTCTCTGTTTGTGTGTCTTAAGTGTCTGTTTATTTTGGTTTTTATGTCTAAAGCGCTTGTCTTTCTCTGTTTGTATGTCTAAAGTGTTTGTCTTTGTTGGTTTGTTTGTCTGAAGTGTCTGTCTTTGTTTGTTTGTTTGTATGTCTGAATTGTGTGTCTTTGTCGGTTTGTATGTGCGAAGTGTCTTTCTTTGTTTGTTTGCATGTCTGAAGTGTCTGTCTTTGTTGGTTTGTGTTTCTGAAGTCTTTGTCTTTGTTTGATTTTTTGTGTGAATTACCTGTCTTTTTTTGTTTTTTTGGCTTAAGTGTGTTCCTGTATTGTTTTGCTTGTATGAATTGGCTGTCTGTTTTTTTATTTTTGTCTGAAGTGTTTTTCTTTGTTGTTTTGATTGTCTGAAGTGTATGTCTTTCTCTGTTTGTATGTCTAAAGTGTCTGTCTTTCTCTGTTCGTATGTCTGAAGTGCCTGTCTTTCTTTGTTTGTATGTCTAAAGTGTATGTCTTTCTCTGTTTGTAGGTCTGAAGTACCTGTCTTTCTCTGTTGGTGTGTCAAAAGTGTCTGTCTGTGCTGGTTTGTATGTCTGAAGTGTCTGTCTTTGTTGGTTTGTGTGTGTGAACTGTCTGTCTTTGTTGGTTTTTATGTCTGAAGTGTTTGTCTTTGTTGGTATGTATGGCTGAAGTGTCTGTCTTTTTTGGTTTTTATGTCTTAGGTGCCTTTCTTTCTCTGTTTTTGTGTCTGAAGTGTCCGTCTATGTTTGTTTGTATATCTGAAGTGCCCTTCTTTCTCTTTTTGTATGTCTAAAGTATTTGTCTTTCTCTGTTTGTTGTCTGAAGTGTTTGTCTTTGTTGGTTTGTATGTCTGAAGTGTTTTTCTGTTAGTTTGTATGTCTAAACTGCATGTCTTTCTCTGTTTGTTTGTCTGTAGTGTTTATCTTTCTTGGTATGTATGTCTGAAGTGTCTGTCTTTATTGTATTATATGTCATATGTTTCTGTCTATTGTGGTTTGTAATTCTAAAGTGCCAACCTTTGTTGGTTTGTATACCCGAAATATCTGACTCTTTGGGTTATTGTACGTAAGGTGATTTTGTTTCTATGTTTGAATGTCTAAAGTTCCAGCCTTCCTTGTTGCTCTTGTCCAAAGTGCCTGTCTTTCTATGTTTGTATGTCTGAAGTGTTTATCTTTGTGTGTTTGTATATCTTAAGTGTCTGTCTTTGTTTGTTTGTATGTCTGAAGTGTTTTTCTGTTAGTTTGTATGTCTAAAGTGCATGTCTTTCTCTGTTTGTTTGTCTGTAGTGTTTATATTTCTTGGTGTGTATGTTAGAAGTGTCTGTCTTTGTTGATTTGTATGTCTGAAGTGTCTGTCTTTGTTGGTTTGTATGTCTAAAGTATTTTTCTTTGTTCGTTTGCTTGTCTGATGTGTCTGTCTTTGTTGGTTTGTATGTCTAAAGTGCTTGTGTTTGTTGGTTTGTATGTCTAAAGTGTCTGTCTTTCTCTGTTCGTATGTCTGAAGCGTTTGTCTTTGTTGGTTTGCATGTCTGATGTGTATGTCTTTGTTGGTTTGTATGTCTAAACTTCTTGTATTTTTTTGTTTGTTTGTCTGAAGTGTCTGTGTTTCCCTTTTTGTATGTCTAAAGTGTTTGTCTTTCTCTGTTTTTATGTCTGAAGTGTCTGTCTTTGTTGGTTTGTATGTCTGAAGTGTCTGTATTTATATGTTTGCATATCTGAAGTGTTTGTCTTTCTCTGTTTGTATGTCTGAAGTGTTTGTCTTTGTTGGTTTGTATGTCTGAAGTGTTTGTCTGTTAGTTTGTATGTCTAAACACATGTCTTTCTCTGTTTGTATATCTGTAGTGTTTATCTTTCTTGGTGTGTATGTTTGAAGTGTCTGTCTTTGTTGGTTTTTATTTCTGAAGTGTCTGTTTTTGTTTTTCTTTATGTATAATGTGTTTTTGTTTGTTGGTGTGAGTATGTGTAATACTTTTCTTTTTTGGCTTGTATAAGTAAAGTACTTTTCTTTCTATTTTTTTATTTCTGAAGTCTCTGTTTTTTTTGGATTTCATGTCTAAAGTATTTTTCGTTCTCTTTTTACATGTCTAAAGTTTTTGTCTTTCTGTGTTTGTATATCTGAAGTGTTTGTCTTTGTTGGTTTGTATGTCTGAAGTGTTTTTCTTTGTTTGTTTGTATGTCTAAACTGCATGTCTTTCTCTGTTTGTTTGTCTGTAGTGTTTATATTTCTTGGTGTGTATGTTTGAAGTGTCTGTCTTTGTTGGTTTGTATGTCTGAAGTGTCTGTCTTTGTTGGTTTGTATGTCTAAAGTATTTTTCTTTGTTCGTTTGCTTGTCTGATGTGTCTGTCTTTGTTGGTTTGTATGTCTAAAGTGCTTGTGTTTGTTGGTTTGTATGTCTAAAGTGTCTGTCTTTCTCTGTTCGTATGTCTGAAGCGTTTGTCTTTGTTGGTTTGTATGTCTGATGTGTCTGTCTTTGTTGGTTTGTATGTCTAAAGTGCTTGTGTTTGTTGGTTTGTATGTCTTAAGTGTCTTTCTTTCCCTGTTTGTATGTCTAAAGTGTGTGTCTTTCTCTGTTTGTATGTCTGAAGTGTTTGTCTTTGTTGGTTTGTATGTCTGAAGTGTCTGTCTTTGTTGTTTGTATGTCTGAAGTATTTGTCTTTGTTGGTGTGTTTGTCTAAAGTGTCTGTCTTTCTCTGTTTGTATGTCTGAAGTGCTTGTCTTTGTTGGTTTGTATGTCTGAAGTGTCTGTCTTTGTTGGTTTCTATGTCTAAGGCCTGTCTTTTTCTGTTTGTATGTGGGTGAAAAGGATGGATACTTCAACTTGTAAATTGGTGTAGGAGGGAAATTAAGAAAAGACCTTGTTCTGAAATAATATAAAAAGCCTTTTGAAAATTATTGCTTTGTATTGGGTTATGCAAAAGCCGTAAGGTATATCAATGTGTGGAAGGATGATTACTTCAACTTGTAAAATGGGTTTAGAAGGGATATCATGTAAAGAACTTATTCTGAAAAGATATAATAAAAGCCTTTGCAAAGTATTGTTTGGTGTTGGGGTGTTCAAAAAGTTTTAAAGTAAATTTGTGGTGAAAAGGATGAGGCTCGGGGGGCCTTTGGGGGTCCGGGTTGCATTTGGGGGACTGGGGGCCCTTTTGGGGCTTGGGGGGCCTATTGGAGCCCAGGAGGCTCTTTGGGGCCTGGGGCCCTTTGGGGGTCCGGGGGTTCTGAGGTTCCGGGGAATCTTTGGGGGTATTTGGGGGTTCGGGGGGCATTTGGGGGCTCAGAGGGCCTTTGGGGTTGCGGTAGAGAACATCACAACACTGTTCAAATGGAACTTGTGTATTATAACGACCACAGAGTCTCACCTCAAATCATCTTCTAAATCATCTTCTAAAATGTCTCAAACTGTTTCGCCTAAATTATCTTCTAAAATGTCTCAAACTGTTTCGCCCAAATAGTCCCCTAAAAGTAATTTCTTTCGTGTTCCTTTGTTACAGCATCCCTGCGCTATCACTTTTGAAATTCCCAGGAATCTATTTCCCGCGTTAATCTTTTCATCTCATAGGTGTTCTTAGCTATACTATTAAGGTTTCGATAGACTATTAATTTATCGCTAAGTCTAAAGATCAGAGAAGTCAAATTTAAAACTAGAATATTCATTTATCTCTGTCACTAAAGACCTGATATCTCTCAGACCTAAAGATCAAAGAAGCCATATTGTTCCGTAATTCCCCTTTCGTGGATCAATAATTCCCCTCCATTATGCAAATCAATTTTGTCCCCCTTCGTGGATCAATAAATTTGGAATAAATTATTACCTGTCTGCGTTAGACTTAATTATCGATGACGGCACGGTGTTCGCCCACTAACTCATGAGGCCTCCCTACTAAAATCTTATTGTAAAATCTTAGTTTGGTGCAAGAAAATATTAATAAGCCACTATCTTTTGGCACAATCTTGCCTGTCATTACGAACTTTCATTAGAGCTTTGAATTCATATAAACTCCCTTCCAAATATCAAAGCCAAATAGTTGAATGTGATTGGAATAACAAAATAAATTGACACATCCGTGGTTTCTTTTCCTTGGAAAAAAGGAAAAATTCCTCATTTTTGTACATAATTATGAGCTGGTAATCTCTACGGTAGGTCTCTCTAATGATGGAATATAATATAGGGAGATGATTGTCAAACTATTATTATTGGGTCGCTCTTGGGCGTAGAACTCACTGCTGCAAGTTTCAAATTTCCATTTGCAGAATAATATCTTACCCTTTCATAATAAATGATTGGTAGTTGCGAAGGGATCAGAAAGCAAGTGGCTTTTAAGGACAAAAATGTGGAAGTTTGAGCTTGTAGAGCACTGCTGAGCAACTCCACATCTTGAACCCGTAAGTACGATGCCAATTGCAATGTGTTCCTTTCAATCAAAATCTGAAATTTCCAAGCACAGATCAGGAGAGTCCCATTCGTATAAATTAAGGGAGGAGAGGACAATTCTTTTTTCTTAGTTCCAAAAAGGCATTTTTCAATTGAAGTGCAATTTTCTCCAAAAATTTAAAGAAGGATGGGTAGCAAAGATCATGAGATGTAAATATTTGTTCTCTTTCTCAAATTGGTAATCGTGGTATCCTTCAAAAGCCAAAACGAAATAATTCTACCTTAATATTATAAGTAGCTATGTTGTATCAGTTTTTGAAAAAAGACCTACCACTAAAGGAAGGTGATTCGATACTGCAATTTCTATTGAATCAAAGATCTAAGGCCATTTTCATCCCCTGTTCCAAATTCTACCTTACTCTTCAACGACTAAAATCCATCTAAAGAAGTATATAATAGTTATAAGAAATTATAACTTAATTACATATATTAATATGAACTACTATTCACCCATTTTTATCAATTACTTTATGTCCTGTCGTATCGTATCAAGTATCTTTCTGTCGTGTCAAGTCATATGATTTCTGTTGTATCCGGGGATATTTGCTAATACCCAATTAATATCATGAATATGCAATGTTAGACCTCTCATGACCCAGTCAAACTTGGGTCATGGAGGAGTTTGTGGTAGTGAGCTATATGTAAAGAACAAATCGGTGTAAGGATAGCTGAAACCAAGGGTTTGCTCTCGCAAAATGCGTGTACAGGTGCGCCCAGACGACAAATATCCATAAACAGGTAACACAGATGCAATTAGCAAGTCACCCGCTTAGTCAAGCGTTGAAATGTAGTTTAAATCAATTTAACTCTTAATCCTTAGTAGTAGAATGCTTCGTCTGGATTCTAGCACTGCTATAGCCACTACTCTTTTCTTCTTTACTGGTTTAATATCATGAAGAACGTTTAACGGCGATTCCAAGCAATTCCCATAGAGATTGTCAAATTGCGTATTTAGGAATGGTTTTTTAGGGAAAGCTGTCAATCACCCATGTGTTATCCACAGTTCCATTTTTTAAGTATGTGCTATCAAGAGCGGTCTCTGATTTGTTCTGGATAATTGCCTTTAGCCAACAATAGTTTGATATGAATGTATCGGTAGATAGGATTTGCGAATTTGATCCTATTGAAGTGGAGAAAATAAGAAAAGGGTTTAACATTTGCAAATACTTCAATGTGTTGTCAATTTAGAATAGTTTAGAAATAAAAAAATTCAACAAGAAATGGCTGAAAAGCGTTTTGGGGGAGATTGGGTGATTGTGTACTGTATAATACACTTGTGATGTTTGGACAGTGTTGTCAATTTAAAATAGTTTAACGTTCCCTCCTTCCCCCATTTCTGCGAGCAGGGGAGGGGGGGGGTCAATTTGGGAGGGAAAACCAAAAATACTCATAATCTAAAATAAATGGGATCTGCCTCATGGGGAAGGCTCAGAGGCCCATCGTTCCCCCATTTCTCAGGGCAGGGGAGGGGGGGTCAATTTTGGAGGGAAAACCAAAAATACTCAGAATCGAAAATAAACGGGATCTACCTCAAGGGCAGGAGAGGGGGGGGGGTCAATTTTGGAGGGAAGACCAAAAATACTCAGAATGGAAAATAAACGGGATCTGCCTCAAGGGCAAGGTTCAGAGGCCCCTCCTTCCCCCATTTCTGAGAGCAGGGGAGGGGGGGTCAATTTTGGAGGGAAAATCAAAATGCTCAGAATCGAAAATAAAGCGTGATCTGCCTCAAGGGGAAGGCTCTGCGGCCCCACCTTCCCCCATTTCTGAGGGCAGGGGGGGGTCAATTTTGGAGAGAAAACCAAAAATACTCAGAATCGAAAATAAACGGGATCTGCCTCATGGGAAAGGCTCAGAGGCCCCTCCTCCCGCCATTTCTGAGGGCAGGGGTGGGGGGGGGTCAATTTTGGAGGGAAAATAAAAAATACTCAGAATCAAAAATAACCGGGATCTGCCTCAAGGGCAAGGCTCAGAGGCCCCTCCTTCCCCCATTTCTGAGGGCAGGGGAGGGGGTTAATTTTGGAGGGGAAACAAAAATGCTCAGAATCGAAGATAATTTCCATTCGTCGTAGTTTTTAACGATGCTCCTTATTTCTAGTTGAAAATGCTTATTTTTTAATTTAATTGGGAATGAAAAGTCAAACTCTAACATAAAGAACAAGGTATTTCGGAGGGGGTAGCTAACTTCATATACGGGATAATTTCCATTCGTCTTAGTTTTTTAACGATGCTCCTTATTTCTAGTTGAAAATACTTATTTTTTAATTTAATTGTAATGAAAAGTCAAAGTCTAACATAAAGAACAAGGTATTTCGGAGAGGGGCTCGTTACTGATATTGATATTAGTGCGTAAACTACAAACTGACAAAAATATCCAGAACTTTTTTTTTTCTTATAGCCTTGACTTTGAAGACATTTTTTTCATCTTAATTGGCTTTAGAAATATCATGCAAAATAAAACTAGCCTAACAGTCATTGCTTTGACAAATTTTGAGCAAAACGAAATGATTGTAACACCTGATTGGCCCGTTTTCCAACTTTTACCTTGAGAATCGATGTTGTTAGCAGAATTTCAAAAGGATCGTTTATGAGTGCTGGCGTATCTGATGAAATAAAAATGCTTATTTTTTAATTTAATTGGGGTGAAAAGTCAAAGTCTAACATAAAGAACAAGGTATTTCGGAGGGGGCAGCTCACTTCATGTACGGGGTAATTTCCATTCGTCTTAGTTTTTTAACGATGCTCCTTATTCCTAGTTGAAAATGCTTATTTTTTTAATTTAATTGTGATGAAAAGTCAAAAGTCTAACACAAAAAACAAGGTATTTCTGAGGGGGGGGCTCGTTTCTGATATTGATATTAGTGCGTAAACTACAAACTGACAAAAAATATCCAGAACTTTTTGTTCTTATAGCCTTGACTTTGAAGACATTTCTTCATCTTAATTGGCTTTAGAAATATCATGCAAAATAAACTTGCCTAACAGTCATTGCTTTGTCAAATTTTGAGCAAAAACAAAAGGATTGTAACACCTGATTGCCCCGTTTTCCAACTTTTACCTTGAGAATCGATATTGTTAGCAGAATTTCAAAAGGATGGATTACTAGTGCCGGCGTATCTGATGACGATGCTCCTTATTTCTAGTTGAAAATGCTTATTTTTTAATTTAATTGTGATGAAAAGTCAAAAGTCTAACATAAAAGAACAAGGTATTTCGGAGGGGGGCTCGTTACTGATATTGATATTAGTGCGTAAACTACAAACTGGCAAAAATATCCAGAACTTTTTTTTTCTTATAGCCTTGACTTTGAAGACATTTCTTCATCTTAATTGGCTTTAGAAATATCATGCAAAATAAACTAGCCTAAGAGTCATTGCTTTGTCGAATTTTTGAGCAAAACAAAAGGATTGTAACACCTGATTGGCCCGTTTTCAAACTTATACCTTGAGAATCGATGTTGTTAGCAGGATTTCAAAAGGATCGTTTATTAGTGCTGGCGTATCTGATGACGATGCTCCTTATTTCTAGTTGAAAATGCTTATTTTTTTAATTTAATTGTGATGAAAAGTCGAAGTCTAACATAAAAGAAACAAGGTATTTCGGAAGGGGGGGGGGAGGGGGGGGGGCTCGTTAATGATATTGATATTAGTGCGTAAACTACAAACTGACAAAAAAATATCCAGAACTTTTTTTTTCTTATAGCCTTGACTTTGAAGACATTTCTTCATCTTAATTGGCTTAAGAAATATCAAGCAAAATAAAAAACTAGCCTAACAATCATTGCTTTCTCGAATTTTGAGCAAAAACAAAAGGATTGTAACACCTGATTGGCCCGTTTTCCAACTTTTACCTTGAGAATCGATGTTGTTAGCAGAATTTCAAAAGGATCGCTTATGAGTGCTGGCGTATCTGATGAAATAATTTAGGTCGTATGATAAGTTTAATTTTTTTTTAATTCAGTACTTTTTTCAGTAAGGACACTTGATATCCTAAAAGTGTTTAATTGAAACTTTTACCTTGAGCATCGATGTTGTTAACAGAATTTCAAAAAAAGGATCGTTTATGAGTGCTGGCGTGTCCGATGAAATAATGTAGGTCGTATGATCAATTTAATTTATATTTTTTTGATTCAGTAGTTTTTCAGTAAGGACACTCGATATCATAAAAGTGTTTGATTCAAAATTTTACATTGAAAATCGATGGTGATAAAAGAATTTCAAAAGGATCGTTTATGAGTGCTGGCGTATCTGATGAAATAATTTAGGTCGTATGATAGTTTTTTTTTAATTCAGTATTTTTTTTAGTAAGGACACTCGAGACAACACGCACACAGAGAGAACACACACACAGATACGAAACACACATAGAGACTACACATGCATAGAGACAACAGACACACACAGAGACGACACACACACAGAGACGACACACATACATACACACAGAGAGATGACACACACACACACAGAGACGACAGACTCAAACAGACGACTTACACAGAGAGACGACACACACACATACACACACACACACAGACGACAAAAACACACAGTCTAGACACATAGAGAGACGACACACACACAGAGAGACGACAAAAAAACACAGAGACAACACACACACACACACACACAAAGAGACTACACACACACACACACGCACATACACAGAGATACAAAACACACAAAGAGACGACAAACACACAGAGACGACACACACACACACACACATAGATAAAATACGGACACAGAGACGAAAAAACATACAGAGAAGACACAAAAAAAGAGACGACACACTCTCATAGAAACGACACACACACACAAAAAGACAACAAACACAGAGACAATACACGTACAGAGACAACACACACAGACACAGAGACGACACACACATAGCGACGACACACACACACACAGAGACGACAACACACAGAGAGAAGACACACGCACAGAGACGACACGCACAAAGAAAACAGCACACACACACACACACACTCGCAGAGACGACACGCACATAGCGACGACACACACACACAGAGACGACACACACACATAGACGACAACACACAGAGAGAAGACACACGCACAGAGACGACACACGCACAGAGACGACACATACACACACACACACGCACCCGCACACAGAGACGAAACACACACACAAAGAGACGACACATGCACAGGGACGATACACATACAGAGACAACACACACACAGAGATGACGACACACACACGACATAGTGACGACACACACACATAGACGACACACACACACACACAGAGAAGACACACGCATAGAGACGACATACGAAGAGACGACACACACACACACAGAGATGATACACACATACAGAGACGAAACAGCCATAGAGACGACACACGCACAGAGACGATACACACACAGAGTCAAAACGCACACAGAGAGACGAGACACATAGACAAGAAATGACAAAAACACACATAGAGACGACACACACTCACACAGATACAAAACACACATAGAGACGACACACCCATGTGTCGTGTGCACGTCGTGTGCACACACACCATGTGCATGTGTCGTCTCTATGTGTGTTTCGTATCTGTATGTGTGTCATCTCTTTGTGTATGTCGTCTCTATGTGTGTTTGTCTTTTCTGTGTGTGTGTATCGTCTCTCTGTGTGTGTTGTCTCTTTGTGTGTATCGTCTTTATGCGTGTGTCTTCTCTATGTGTGTTATGTCTGTTTGTGTGTGTCGTCTCTGTGTGTGTGTCGTCTGTGTGTGTGTGTGTCGTCTCTGTGTGTGTGTGTCCTCTCTGTGTGTGTGTCGTTTCTGTGTGTGTGTATAGTTTCTCTGTGTGTGTTGTCTCTGTGTGTGTATATCGTCTCTGTGCATGTGTCGTCTCTATGTGTGATTTGTCTCTGTATGTGTGTCATCTCTGTCTGTGTGTGTCGTCTCTGTGCTATGACTCTGTTCGTGTGTCGTGTCTGTGCGTGTGTCGTCTCTATGTATGTGTCATCTCTGTGGATGTGTCGTCTCTCTTTTTTTTAGTGGACTCTGTGTGTGTGTGTGTCGTCTCTGTGCATGTGTCGTCTCTTTGTGTGTTTCGTTTCTGTGTGTTGTGTGTCGTCTCTTTGTGTGTGTTGTTTCTGTGTGTTTGTCGTCTCTGTGTGTGTTTGTCATCTCTCTATGTGTGTCGTCTCTGTGTGTTTGTCGTCTCTGTGTGTGTGTCTTCTCTATGTGTAAGTCGTCACTTTTGAGTGTGTCGTCTCTCTGAGTGTGTTGTCTCTTTGTGGGTGTTGTCTCTGTGTGTGTGTGTGTTGTATCTATGCGTGTGTCGTCTCTCTGTATGTTTAGTATCTGTGTGTGTGTCTGTCGTCTCTATATGTGTTTGTCATTTCATGTCTATGTGTCTCGTCTCTCTGTGTGTGTGTTGACTCTGTGTGTGGATCGTCTCTGTGCGTGTTTCGTCTCTGTGTCTGTTTCTTCTCTGTATGGGTGTATAATATCTGTTTGTGTGTGTGCAGTCTCTGTGAATGTCGTTTCTGCGCGTATGTCTTCTCTCTGTGTCTGTGTCGTCTCTGTGTGTCGTCACTGTGTGTGTGTGTCGTCGTCTCTGTGTGTTAGTTGTCTCTGTGTGTGTATCGTACCTGTGCATGTGTCGTCTCTATGTGTGTGTGTTTCGTCTCTGTGTGTGCGTGTGTGTGTGTGTGTGTGTCGTCTCTGTGCGTGTGTCGTCTCTGTGCGTGTATCTTCTCTTTGTGTGTTGTCGTCTCTGTGTGTGTGTCGTCTCTGTGCATGTGTGTCGTCGCTATGTGCGTGTCGTCTCTGCGAGTGTGTGTGTATGTGTGTGTGTGTGTGTGCTGTTTTGTTTGTGAGTTTCTTATCTGTGCGTGTGTCTTCTCTCTGTGTGTTGTCGTCTCTGTGTGTGTGTGTGTCGTCGCTATGTGTGTGTCATCTCAGTGTCTCTGTGTCTTGTCTCTGTGTGAGTTTTTTCTATGTGCTTGTTGTCTTTGTGTGTGTGTGTGTGTCGTCTCTTTGTGTTTGTTGTCTCTGTGAGTGTGTTGTCTCTGTGTTTGTTGTCTTTGTGTGTGTGTGTGTGTCGTCTCTATGTGAGTGTGTCGTCTCTGTTTTTGTGTTTTCTCTGTATGTTTGTCGTCTCTGTGTCTGTGTTGTCTCTATGTATGTGTGTGTGTGTGTGTGTCTGTGTGTGTGTGTAGTCTCTGTGTTTGTGTCGTATCTTTGTGTGTGTCGTATGTGTGTGTGTGTGTGTCGTCTCTTTGTGTGTGTGTGTGTTGTGTTTGTGTGTTTTTGTCGTCTCTCTGTGTGTGTGTCATCTCTCTATGTGTCTCGTATCTGTGTGTTTTTCGTCTCTGTGTGTGTGTGTGTGTGTCGTCTCTATGTGTAAGTCGTCACTTTGAGTATGTCATTTCTGTGTGTGTGTGTCATCTCTCTGTGTGTGTGTGTGTCGTCTCTGTATGGGTGCTGTGTCTGTGTGTGTGTGTTGTCTCTATGCATCTGTCGTCTCTATGTGTGTTTCGTATCTGTGTGTGTGATCTCTCTGTGTGCGTGTTGTCTCGAGTGTCCTTACTAAAAAAATACTGAATAAAAAAGAAAATTATCATACGAACTAAATTATTTCATCAGATACGCCAGCACTCATATGCGATCCTTTTGAAATTCTTCTAACAACATCGATTCTCAAGGTAAATTTTTGAATAAAACACTATTATGATATCGCGTGTCCTTTCTAAAAAACTCCTGAATTAAAAAAAAAAATTAAATTGATCATACGACCTAAATTATTTCATCAGTTACGCAAGCACTCATAAACGATCCTTTTTTTTGAAATTCTGCTAACAACATCGATGCTCAAGGTAAAAGTTTTAATCAAACACTTTTAGGATATCGAGTGTCCTTACTAAAAAAAACTACTGAATTATAAAAAAAATTAAATTTATCATACGACCTAAATTATTTCATCAGATACGCCAGCACTCATAAACGATCCTTTTGAAATTCTGCTAACAACATCAATTCTCAAGGTAAAAGTTGGAAAACGGGCCAATCAGGTGTTACAATCCTTTTGTTTTGCTCAAAATTCGACAAAGCAATGACTGTTAGGCTAGTTTATTTTGCATGATATTTCTAGAGTCAATTAAGATGAAGAAATGTCTTCAAAGTCAAGACTATAAGAAAAAAAGTTCTGGATATTTTTTGTCAGTTTGTAGTTTACGCACTAATATCAATATCAGTAACGAGCCCCCCTCCGAAATACCTTGTTTTTTTTATGTTAGGCTTTTGACTTTTCACCCCAATTAAATTAAAAAAAAAGCATTTTTATTTCATCAGATACGCCAGTACTCATAAACGATCCTTTTGAAATTCTGCTAACAACATCGATTCTCAAGGTAAAAGTGGGAAAACGGGGCCAATCAGGTGTTACAATCCTTTTGTTTTTGCTCAAAATTCGAGAAAGCACTGAATGTTAGGCTAGTTTTTTATTTTGCATGACATTTCTAAAGCCAATTAAGATGAAGAAATGTCTTCAAAGTCAAGGCTATAAGAAAAAAAAGTTCTTGATATTTTTTTTGTCAGTTTGTATTTTACGCACTAATATCAATATCAGTAACAGGCCCCCTCCTTCCCCCCCCCTCCAAAATAACTTGTTTCTTTTATGTTAGACTTTGACTTTTCATCACAATTAAATTAAAAAATAAGCATTTTCAACTAGAAATAAGGAGCATCGTCATCAGATAAACCAGCACTAATAAACGATCCTTTTGAAAGTCTGCTAACAACATCGATTCTCAAGGTAAAAGTTGGAAAACGGGCCAATCAGGTGTTACAATCCTTTTGTTTTGCTAAAAATTCGACAAAGCAATGACTATTAGGCTAGTTTATTTTGCATAATATTTCTAAAGCCAATTAAGATGAAGAAATGTCTTCAAAGTCAAGGCTATAAGAAAAAAAGTTCTGGATATTTTTGTCAGTTTGTAGTTTACGCACTAATATCAATATCAGTAACGAGCCCCCTCCGAAATACCTTGTTCTTTTATGTTAGACTTTTGACTTTTCATCACAATTAAATTAAAAAATAAGCATTTTCAACTAGAAATAAGGAGCATCATCATCAGATACGCTAGCACTAGTAAAAGATCCTTTTGAAATTCTGCTAACAATATCGATTCTCAAGGTAAAAGTTGGAAAACTGGGCAATCAGGTGTTACAATCCTTTTGTTTTTGCTTAAAATTGGACATAGCAATGACTGTTAGGCTAGTTTATTTTGCATGATATTTCTAAAGCCAATTAAGATGAAGAAATGTCTTCAAAGTCAAGGGTGTAAGAAAAAAAAGTTCTGGATATTTTTTGTCAGTTTGTAGTTTACGCACTAATATCAATATCAGTAACCAGCCCCCCCCCCCCTCCGAAATACCTTGTTTTTCTTATGTTAGACTTTTGACTTTTCATCACAATTAAATTAAAAAATAAGCATTTTCAACTAGAAATAAGGAGCATCGTTAAAAAACTAAGACGAATGGAAATTACCCCGTATACGAAGTGAGCTGCTCCCTCCGAAATAGCTTGTTCTTTATGTTTGACGTTGACTTTTCATCCCAA
The DNA here is from genome assembly GCF_049724085.1 of Artemia sp. Qi Xiang Cuo. Taxonomy (NCBI): domain Eukaryota; kingdom Metazoa; phylum Arthropoda; class Branchiopoda; order Anostraca; family Artemiidae; genus Artemia; species Artemia sp. Qi Xiang Cuo. Next base: position 6,183,415 of record NW_028297432.1, read on the forward strand.
TTAAATTGAAAAATAAGCATTTTTTATTTCATCAGATACGCCAGCACTCATAAACAATCCTTTTGAAATTCTGCTAACAACAACGATTCTCAATGTAAAAGTTGGAAAACGGGCCAATCAGGTGTTACAATCCTTTTGTTTTACTCAAAATACAATCCTTTTGTTTTTGCTTAAAATTGGACATAGCAATGACTGTTAGGCTAGTGTTATTTTGCATGATATTTCTAAAGCCAATTAAGATGAAAAAAATGTCTTCAAAGTCAAGGCTATAAGAAAAAAAATTTCTGGATATTTTTGTCAGTTTGTAGTTTACGCACTAATATCAATATCAGTAACGAGCCCCTCTCCGAAATACCTTGTTCTTTATGTTAGACTTTGACTTTTCATTACAATTAAATTAAAAAATAAGCATTTTCAACTAGAAATAAGGAACATCGTTAAAAAACTAAGACGAATGGAAATTACCCCGTATATGAAGTTAGCTACCCCCTCCAAAATACCTTAATCTGTATGTTAGAGTTTTACTTTTCAGTCCTGGTTAAATTGAAAAATAAGTATTTTCAACACGAAATAAAGAGCATCGTTAAAAAAACTAAGATGAATGGAAATTATATTTGATTCTGAGAATTTTTGTTTCCCCTCCAAAATTTACCCCCCCCCTCCCCTGTCCTCAGGAATGGGGGAAGGAGGGGCGTTTGAGCCTTGCCCTTGAGGCAGATTCCGTTTTTCTGAGTATTTTTGATTTTCCCTCCAAAATTGACCCCCCCCCCTCTCCTGTCCTCAGTAATGGGGGAAGGAGGGGCCTCTGAGCCTTCCCCTTGAGGCAGATCCCATTTATTTTCGATTCTGAGTATTTTTGGCTTTCCCTCAAAAATTGACCCCCCCCTCCCCTGCTCTCAGAAATGGGGGTAGGAAGGAACGTTAAACTATTTTAAATTGACAACACTGTCCAAACATCACATGTGTATTATACAGTACACAATCACCCCATCTCCCCCAAAACACTTTTCAGCCATTTCTTGTTAAATTTTTTTATTTCTAAACTATTCTAAATTGACAGCACATTGAAGTATTGGCAAATATTAAACTCTTTTCTTTTTTTTTCCGTCTTAATAAGATCAACTTCGCAAATCATTTCTACAGACACATTCAGATCTAAATACTATTGACTAACTGCATTTGCCCAGAGAAAATCAGAAACAACACTTTATTGCATATGATACAAAAATGGAAATGTGGATAACACAAGAGTGATTGACAGCTTTCGCTAAAAAAACATTCCTAATTACACAATTTGACAATCTCTAGGGAAATTACTTTGAATCGCCGTTAAACGTTCTTCATGATATTAAACCAATAAAGAAGAAAAGAGTAGTGGCTATAGCAGTGCTAGAATCCAAACGAAGCATTCTACTCTTAGTTTCTGTCATAAATAAAATCAGGTTTGTCCAGCCCGTGCCCAGAGAGGTTGTAAAGGGATGCCCAGAGAGATTGCAAACCCTCGGCCGAAAATCTAATGCAGGGCTCGCGTGGCGTTATCAAAGGTAAAAAAAAGTTTTTCATGAAAGTGTGCACAGTAAAGTTAATTTTACACGATTGAAATTAAACAAGAATTTTACGTTCTTGTCTCCACAGCAATTTTCCATAGAAAATAACTAAAGTGATTAGACGTGGAACTGAGAAAACCATATTCTTCAGCATCTTTTTCCTATTAATAAGTATGGCTTGATTGGATTTCTTTCCAAGTCCCAAGCAAACATTTAAACCTCTATTATATATTTTGTATGTGATTAAGTATAGACACTTATTTGTGTTTTGGTTTTTCCACAAGTCTTCTGCTATTGGCTGAACTTTGCAGATTTTCTTGAAAAAGTTAAATAAAGCTCAACTTTTTACCAACAGCAACTAAATAATATGAGGTAAACGGTTTATTAACTTTATTGACACCGTGGTAGTCCCGCATGAAACACAAGATTTTGATAACTGTCAATACATCAAAAGAATAGAGGTTTCATGCTGATTTTAAACATGTAAAAATCACTAAGCTCAATGTTTTAAATATTTAAACTACAACCCGTTAAGTTTCGTACAGAGAGATTTGTAAACTCCTTCCTGCCATGTTTTGTAACCCTTATTTCATAAATGACAATTTCTCTCATTTTCCATTTCTCTTTTGGTTTTAAAAATAGCATAATTTAGCAACCATTTTTGGGCGCTACAATAGTTGTTTCAATTAATGAATAATACCTATCAAAAGTTACGAGCCTGACAACATTATCCGAATTTTGAAAAGGGGGAAGCATCCACCAAGTTTAGTAAATCTTATGAAAGTCATGCTATTAGATGTAGAAAATCTAAAGATCTTTTTGTAGATGCTTCAAGCTCCTATCTACACAAATTTTGAATTTATATTTTCAGCGAGAATAAGGATCAAGGACGAGGTTTTATCATTTTTTTTCCAGGGAGTGATTGCAACGAACCAATAGTTCTAGAATATCTGGAGATGGCTCATTCAAAGAAAATCAACAATTTGAGTTATTTTTAAGTGATTATAGGATTGGAGGTGATTCGACCCCATCCCGCACCATACGCCCCTAAAATACCTTCTGGAATTTATATTTTCAGCGAGATGGAGGGTCACAGACTAGGGTTCATCATTTTTTCCCAGGGAGTGATTACAACGAACCAATAGTCCTAGAATGTCAGGAGATGGCTCATTCTAAGAAAATCAACAATTTGAGTTATTTTTAAGTGATTATAGGAATGGAGGTGATTCGAAACCATCCCGCACCATACGCGCCTAAAACACCCCCTGTAATTTATATTTTCAGCGAGATGGAGGATCACAGACGAGGGTTCATGATCTTTTTCCCAAGGAGTGATTACAACGAACCAATAGTCCTAGAATGTCAGGAGATAGCTCATTCAACGAAAATCAACACTTTGAGTTATTTTTAAGTGATTATAGGATTGGAGGTGATTCGACCCCGTCCCGCACCATACGCCCCTAAATCATCTTCTGTAATTTATATTTTCAGCGAGAAGAAGGATCACAGACGAGGGTTCATGATTTTTTTCCCCAGGGAGTGATTACAACGAACCAATAGTCCTAGAATATCAGGAGATGGCTCATTCTAAGAAAATCAACAATTTGAGTTATTTTTAAGTGATCATAGGACTGGAGGTGATTAGACCCCAACCCGCACTATACTCCCCTAAAACACCCTATCAAAATCTTTAGATACCCATATGATACCTTGTGAAAAATGTCCATACCTTTATTTTTGAAGATGATAATAATCCACGAAGCCCTAGGGAAAAGGACTTCACTTTACGCAGTTTTCCTATTGTGAAATGTAAAGAATTATTTATGGGTGGTTGAGGGAAGGGTAGTTTTCAATTGGGAGTGTTCATTTCATGACGAGGGCCTTATGTGTAGTTTAACGGAGTTAAATGGGAGTAATAGTGTTGAAAAAGTTTGTGGTGACGAACTGAGTGACCCGGCTCAATTATAACCGAAACTCTAAAATCAGAAATTTTGATAAAACGGATATTCAAACAGTTCGTGCTAACGAACTGTAAGTAAGGAGCAACCCGGCTCAATAGCAACCAAAACTCTAAAAATCGGAATTTTTAAACCAATAAATATATAAAAAAAATAAAATTTTTATGCTGATTTCAAGTATTTAAGTTTAATCAAGTTTAGTCCAACCCATCAAAAGATACGGGTCTAAGAAAATTTGCCTTATTTTCGAAAAAAGGAGAAAACACCCCCTAAAAGTCATAGAACCCTAATGAAAATCACACCATCAGATTTAGTTTATCAGAGAACCCTACTTTACTGGTTTCAAGCTCCTATCTGCAAAAATGTGGAATATTGTCTATTTTACCGGAAGAAAGATCACGGATGCGTGTTTATTTAATTTTTTCCCCAGAGGTTATCGTATCGACCCAGCGGTCGTAGAGTATCGCAGGAGGGCTCATTCACACAAAATTAAGAGTTCTAGTGCCCTTTTTAAGTGACCAAAAATGGAGGACAACTAGGCCCCCTCCCAGGTTCTTTTTTTCCCAAAGTCACCGATCAAAATTTTGAGATAGCCATTTTGTAAGTAGTGTGATATCTATATATATCAACCCTACAAGAAAACCTACGCCTGAGGCAGTGCAGTTTGACGTGCACATTGCAAAAGGCGACCAATCCTTTTATATTGTATACCTATAAAGTGATCAAACAGGTTTTCGAAGTGTAATTGAGATTGTATAACACAACCAGACTGGTTTTTGAGGCAAAACCCATTTTTTTAGGGCCAATCAGAGAGAGCAGAGGTTACTCCATATACGATAACTTGATTGGTAATTGGATTTAAATAAAAGGAGTGATTTTCATTGCAATTCATATTAGTAAGAGACTTGAACAGAGAGAAAAGTTTATTTGAGACGATATTAGTAGAGAAAATGAGTGGAGCATTTACACAATTGGAGGTTGATCGTGGAGCCGGCAGCAGCAAAGATATACGAGTACCAAACATGGCTGTGGAAATAACAGGAGGCTGTAGACTATGCCTTGGGTGGGATGATATGTATGCTAGATATGTGATATCATTGAACAAATTTAAAATAGAGGAGCAGTTATGTTTTGCTGCGAAACTGAATATTGTGCACATAAATAGACTTCAGGCGGCATTAGATACACTAGTGAAATATATTGATGAAAACAAATTTAATCAGTGATTATTATTGTTGCAATTATGCTCAATAAAACTGTTTCTAAATCAAAGATATTTTTCTTTCTATAGTAGGCTAGCGTGTATTTTTAGAGTAAAAAAAAATTCTGGTTAGTCTGAAGTTGGTTGTGAGAGTGTTAGGAATCTAAAAAATGGATAGATTTGAGAAAGAGCGAGTCATGGGGAATCTTGTGTTTATGGAAAAACGTTTGATTCTAGATGATGATTTTCTAGAGCTGTCTATGCAAAGGAAGATATTTTCTCAGGGAATGCTTGTTGATATAATAAAAACTGATTCTCCATCATTAGATTATTGCATGAAGCTTTTACATTGTGGACCAAATGTATTTACACAATCTATTGACATATTAATCACGACACAGCAAAATGATACTGTGGATACGCTTTTAAACACTAGTTTAGAAATTTAGTACTTTTTTCATGAGAAAGGTGGAGTTCAAGGATGATTTACTCCTCTCTCTCTATCACACTCAATTTGTTGTTGGTAGCTCATTTTCATTGTGACAGTGAGAGTGTTAACCCATGAAAAAATGTTCCATACATGTCCTCTATGCATGTACACACTAGCAGCTGGTCATCATGTGAGAATTGCAGAATGATTGATGAGCATGATGAAAAGTGCAGATTATGCAACCCGGGTAAATTGCATAGAGGATATGCTGTACAAATTAAAGGTTGTAATTCCTGTCTTGAAGAGGTACGTGACCCTCATTCTAGTGGGGAACTATATTCCAATTGCCACTATGATAAATGCAATCAGTAGGAGAATACATATCATGGTATGAATGGAAAGAATCCTAAGCATGATTTTAGTTTACTGCTATGAGAGTTGTATCGTCGTGGTTTTAGATTGTTTTGGGAGGAGGAACCGGGTCATCGATTCAACTGTTGGAACAACAAAAGAATTTGGTTTCTACGTCATCGTTGTGAAGACAATGGCTACTATGATTATAAGCTCACTGGTTTTTATTTGGCTGTGACGGAATATGATTCGCCACTTGAGGACACTGTTTGTGACATTGCTTCAAATAGGCAAATTGAAACATGTGAATTCTATAAAATGAATGAGAATAGTATAAATGACTATACAAAGAGATATGACAAGAGTGAAGTTAAACTCTACTGTAGAAAATGCAACCCTGACATTGCAGCACATCAGGATCAGTATACTGTGAATTCAGATAATCTACCCGCATTAGTTGTTATCGACAAGTACCTATTTCTAGTAGAAGATAAAATCTAAATCCTATCGTGTTCCATTGAATAATTAAAATGGAATGTACCTTTCCTACGATATGAGATTTTTCTGTTGATTGCACGACACAAATCCGTCATAGTACCATACTCTTTGTATCTCAATGTAACATCTGGATATTCACTAGAATTAAATGCTTCAACCTATTTATACTCGACAAAGAGTGACCAATCAAATGGTATAACTTATTATATTATACACACAATCCTTTCTCAGGATGTCATAGGTATTTTTGAGAATACAGTCGACAAGAGCCACTTCATACTTTCCGTCATCGAATTTGATGGCGGGGGAGAGTTTCGTCCAAAAATCACTTGTTTTATTCAAGTCGTTGTAGAGAGGATCGGAAACGTTCGACATAAATGTTACATAGAAATCATTGGGCATTGTCAATATCATCAACACCGACCCAAGAATCGAAGTCAGAGTTGTATCCTAGCCACCGAGCAAGTAACTGTTTTCTACCCTTGTGAGTACGAGTCCTTAATTTATTTTCAGTTTGGTAGATTTCACTGTTATTTTTACCTTTTGTAGTTCAAAGTCATAAAAGTCGCCGAGAATCTCTTCATCTTTGGTATCGCGCAAACGATAAGCTATGGGTTTAGTGTCTAGGATTTTTGCCACTTTAAAAAGTTCGGTGGACCACAAGTAATTCCCCTTTTCAAAAACATTACTTATTCTATTAATTTGAACAGTATCACCAACATTGAATTTTTTCTTCTTGACAATTGTTTCATTTGAATATTGTTTAAGAAAGGTGTCAATTGTATCATGATCAGAATGATGAACTTCCGTTGGGGTTGAGTTGGACAATGATCGATGAGGTCGTTGATTATAAATCAACATGATTTTATCTAAATCATGAATAAAAGCAGATGTATTTTTCAATGTGGAATATCTTGAAATTAAAAGTCAAATAGTTCTTATCAATCGTTCGGCAAATGCAGCCTTTCTAGGACTATGACTATGATAGAGCAGTGTACTATATTTCACTAGTACTTTTGTAACATGGGGATTAACAAATTCACTACCGCGATCCGTTTGATTTTATTTTATACGAATCCTGTTCTAGAATACTTTATATTTCTTGAGCAACTTGAACGCCTATCTTTGACCGCAATGGAACTGCATATGCCTAACGACTACAAAAACTGATTGCAAGTAGAAAGTACCTGTACGGTGTTTTGTGAAGTCGTTGAATTTTATCTAGAGTTAGGATATCTGCCTGCATTATATACAATGGGAAAAAGGCTTTAGTTTTTCGATAATAATTTACACGAAGGCTATGATTTCTATGCAGAGTGTAACTTGATTCATTTTGTAGATAATCTTGTACACTTTTAGCATGATCACCAGTGACTTTGGAAAGAGTGGTGGGGGAACTTAAATTTCCCACTTCACCAATCGTTTCATAAACACCTTTCAGAACTTCAACCATTTTGAACGTAAACGTGTAGTGTAACGTCCGCTACCCTTTTGTATACCCGTTGTTGGTGATGGGGGTGATGACGTTGACTTGATACGTCTTCGCTTTTGTCTAGCTATCAATGGTGTGCTGCTCCTCCTCACCATTGTCAAGTTTCTACTAGGTGTGCTCGTATTTTCCATAATTGATTTAAAATCCTCTTCTTCTTCTTCATGTTCATATTTTAATGGTGTTGAGGGTGCATGTTCATTTAATTTTTTTAGAATTTGCCTATTGCTAATAATGCTTTTGGGGAAGTTTAATGTATTTAGAAAGTTGTATAGATGAGCGTCAAATGATAATAGTCATTTACGATTTGTAACCACATCATAGATTAAATCAAATAGATTATAGCTCTTGCCCTGAATTATAATCCCTTTCCCATTGCTATTAACTTGAATATGATCTTGACCACTTTCCATGAGATATGTTATGAGTCGTTTACTTTGTTCACGATATGAGTGGGGCATTAGATTTCCAATGCTCGACACAATTGAATCCAATTCCTCCATCTTTAATTGTGTTCCAGCAGCAGTAGAAGAATCCTGAGATGATTCTTTTTTGTGATCAATACCACTGGTCTTCGCACGATAGGGTATATGTTTGTCCACTCGGCGAAGTCAAAGCAGTTTTTTATCATCCTCAATATTCTCGTTGCCAATGAATTTACTCCGATTGTTCTCAAAGAGTTCCACGGGTGAGAGAGCAAATTCTATTGGCGTTAATTTATAGGGTTTTGCAATTCTCTAGAGAAAACTGTTTACGAGTCTTGCAATTACCGGCAGTAAAAGTGTGAAAAAGCTACCGCCCGCCTGAAGACGTTTCCTTTTAAAATTCTTTCCTTTCTTTTTAGAGAACAATGTACGTACAATGGAACGATGTTGCTTTGCCTGTTGCTTAACTACTTCTGGCAGTTGAACATTACCCTCGGCCAAATTTAAACAAAGTTCAGATATTAGGTTAATGAAATCATTGTCAACACCATGTTTGAGTATGGCTTTCCTAAGTGAGGGTTTGGAAGTGCTTAGAACTGAAAATAAATGTCTATTTTCATGTAGTTTTTTCAGTGTCATGATATCAACTAATAGGTCTTTTTACTGTTCACGGGGAGATATACTGTAATTTCATTGTCAAAAATATCTGTGATTACACGCAGATCCTCGGGTGTAGTTTGATTAAGATCAAATAGGATGTAGCCGCAGGGTTTATTAGTTGTCTTATTGTATGCTGAGAGCAGAAATTTGGGGGTGCTGGAGTATATTTGTTTATTGAGAGTTATTAGCGAGCTAGAATCACGAACAACTCTGTATATGATATAGGAGGTGCAGTTCAATTCAAGTGTTCGCATACATTTGCTCTGATAAAAGGGGTTGTGTAGAACTAGAGTAACGAAAATCTGTTCATGATGAGAGCAAACTGTGAACAGTTGTAGCATTTCCTGGGACCATTGTTCAATAGATTTAGCCATATCGTCAATGATCAGCCAAGAGTTCCGTTCAATAATGCTGAAAACGTCAAGTCCCTCTATGAATTGTATCTGCACTAATCCCGATGTGTCAATCGCTTTTAATTTATCGTATGACTCCTGCCAAATACTGTAACAATAGTAGATTTTTATAAGCTTTTCCACAAGCATTTTATGGCAATTATTAATTATTTTGTTTAAGATTTTCACTTATCCTGATGTTGATGGACTATACAGAAACGATCCGAATGGTGTTTTAAATTGATACAGGTCCCAATTAACCTTTCGTATAAAACTAATTGTGGAAAATAAATGTCTATTGACTAAATACTGTCCCTGAAAGTCGGATCAAAAATAATGAAGAGATGAAGAAGAATAATATTAATGAAGAATCATGTTTTCTTTTATTATACATAAAAGTAACAGCACTTTGTAAACAATACACTGAATGTGAAAAAAGCACATTAAACATAAAAAAATAAACTTTTTTTTATTTATTTATAATAAAAAATACAACATTTAGTTTACATAAGCACTGGAAAAAACACTTTAATAAATACACTTTTGTAAAATTTATTTATAAAAAAATACAACATTTATTAGAATATACACACTTAAAATAGTATCACAATTTTATTTATAACATTTTAAATTTGAAATGGGGTCCCTCGGGGGGCGGCTGCGGCGGCGGCTAGGAAGCGCCGTGGGCCAGGACGCGCGACGGAGCTCGCGGCAGCGGGCCAGGGGGGGCATTAAATAATGGAATTCATGGTGAAATTTCTCTGCCTTGCACACACATTGAAAATTTTTTGCAATAAAAAAGAGAAAAAAGAATTTAAAAACACCCATCACCCAAAGAACCCTCCCACCCAATTTGTACTTTTAATGAAATTTATTTAATTTTTATAGACCGATGCGTTTTCTGTAATCTACAAAATAAACTTGGTGTAAGATTAAAAATTGACCGTGTGGTAGTAACATCACGGCAACCACAAGTACATAGACTTTTTCCGATATTGCCGACATGGCACTTTTCTCAACTCTAACCGTTTATTTCTTAAATTTTAAAGAGTGAATCGCCATGACTTTTGCTCTTGGGACTAAACTACGTTCCACACAGTTTCTATACACAATCATGTCAAAATTATTTTTTACAAAGTGTGAAGGTACCCCCTTGCAAACTTGCTTGATATCCTTGTTGTGCGTTTCCACACAGTATACCTTCGGCCCAGGAAGCACACCACTGGATATCAGATCGCTACCCGTTTCAGATTTTAAAATTAATAAGTGATTTGGGGCCTGGCGTTTCACTAGCTCTGGGTAGCGGGATTCATCCCAATTGGTGTAGTCCATTCGTGAGCTAATGTACTCTCCATTTGCAAAATCATTCAACAAATTTTCAGTTTTAACTTTTAACAGGAATGAATCAGTGTCCCCGTAACACATTTGAACTTGTCCCTCAATCAGCCACTGTACCTTGCATACAATGTAATAAAATGAAAACATGAGTTTTTTTAGAAATTTCAGTTATTGCACTCCCGCCTGCAATATTTTTATTTAACATAAAGTTTCTTTTCTTGCGATGCAGGAGCACAATATCAGAGTCTATGATTGTGAACGATGTGAAGTTTGGATCCACAATGATTTGAGTACAATCTTTGGGATTGGTTACAATGTCACATCGACTTCTGTGTCGTGCACTTTCGCAAATGGTACCGAAGGCTGAGCTCAAAATAAGTTTATAGATCTTTTTCAACTTTTGTTTTTGCTTTTGAATGCTTACTGACAAAGGTGTCAATAAACGTTTTCATTTAAGGTTTTTGATCAAATTGGAGGGCTCTATAAATCTTTGTGACTTTGAAACCATTGGACACCATCCATTACAATAGAACGTGATGAACAACGATATTCTGTTTCGGGTTGAGGTCGGCAATAAGTATTTGCTTTAAAGGCACCCAGTGCATACTCCCATCCTCTACTAAAGATAAATTATAGGGGCTCAGAGAGTCCCTACCCACCGGTCTATTTATGCAAGGGAAAACAAAGTCTCTTACCGAGTCATGATTTCCATGGGTATTTCACCGTCAAATTCAAAAAACCATTACTGTGTCCCATTCTCCTCAACGCTAGCAATGTCGAAGAAATTTGAAGCACATGGATTGTTAAGCCATTTATAATTGCCACACGGCAAACAGTAGTGAGACATTGCTGACGGGTAAAGGGAATTCAAATCCAAAAAAACTGCATCTGACTTCTCATCAGTGTGCTGTCCGGTCGAATCAGTTTTCATGATACGGTCCGCGTGAAGAACATACCTACCCCTCATTGATCTCTCTACAAACAGATGCTGATCCAAATCGGCGATCAGACCGATTTATTCTTTGGTGATTTTAAGTATCACGTCCATCACCAGATGAGGAGTGGAAAAATAATAACCTAAATCCAACCCAAATTCCCCATATATTTTATCCGTATTTTTCAAACAATGTCCAGAAGAATGAGTAAGTCTCTGGCCAAGTATAGTTTACAATAATCCCACCCATTTTTACAACCGCCCTTTGCCCAAACCCTCTTAGCAAATTCGCAGTCGCTAGTGATGTACTCGCTCTAAGTAAGAGAATTGTAAAAAGCTTCAATGGGCGGTAACGACACCTCATCTAGCCTCGAGGAAGTGTTGTAATAATCATATGCATATATGCCCTTACAAGTTAATAAATCATATATTTCATCATCGGGGAAGCACTGTTTAAGGAGGGGGAAGCTGTCAAAATTGTCACTTTTCTGTACCTGAATCAATTGACTTAAAGATTTTGGGAAGAAGCTGAAGGAGTCAAACAAACGGATTTTATTTAGGAATATGTTACCCCTGTCAACTGTTTTCCAGATGAATTCTAGCAGCAGTAGCTTCTCCGATGATTTGGGTATAATATTATATGAAAAAGAACCATCTATCTATGTGTCATCTACATCTCCATTCTTTGCAATGCGGGCCAACGCCGGTAGAACAAACTTTAAGTCGTAATTGGAATTGTGTATAAAAACAGGTACGAAATGTTGGTTTGTATGTCTGAAGTGTCTGTCTTTGTTGCTTTGTATGTCTGAAGTGTCTGTCTTTGTTGGTTTGTATGTCTAAAGTGCCTGTCTTTCTCTTTTTGTATGTCTGAAGTGACTATTTGTTCGTTTGTATGTCTGAAGTGTCTGTCTTTCTCTGTTTGTATGTCGGAAATGATTGTTTTTGTTGTTTTGTATGTCTTAAGTGCTTGTCTTTCTCTGTTCGTATTTCTGAAGTGCCTGTCTTTCTCTGTTTGTATGTCTAAAGTGTCTGTCTTTCTCTGTTTGTGTGTCTGAAGTGACTGTCTTTCTCTGTTTGTGTGTCTAAAGTGTCTTACTTTTCTGGTTTGTATGTCTAAAGTGATTGTCTTTCTCTGTTTGTTTGTCTAAAGTGCCTGTCTTTCTCTGTTTGTATGTCTTAAGTGTCTGTCTGTGTTGGTTTGTATGTATGAAGTGACTGTCTTTCTCTGTTTGTATGTGTGAAGTGTCTGTCTTTGTTGGTTTGTATGTCTAAAGTGCTTGTCTTTCTCTGTTTGTATGTCTTAAGTGTCTGTCTTTGTTGGTTTGCATGTTTGAAGTTCTTGTCTTTCTATTTTTCTACATCTGAAGTGTGTGTCTTTGTCGATTTGATTGTCTAAAGTTTTTGTCTTTGTTTGTTTTTGGTTCTGATGTGCTTGTCTTTGTTGGATTGTATATGTAAAGTGCTTGTCATTTTTGGTTTGTATGGCTAAAGTGTTTGTCTTTGTTGGTTTGTATGTATGAAGTGTATGTCTTTGTTGGTTTAAATGTCTGAAGTGTCTGTCTTTGTTGGTTTGTATGTCTAAAGTGTTTGTCTTTGTTGGTTTGCTTGTATGAATTGTATGTCTTTCTTGTTTTGTTTGTCAGAAGTATCTGTTTTTTTTGTTTCGCATTTCTGAAGTATCATTCTGTATCTTTTTGTATATATAAATTGTTTGTTTGGGTTTGGTTTTAATTATAAATCATTGTTTTTTGTTTGTTTGTATGTTTAGTTAGCTTTCTCTTTCTTTTTTTTTGTCTTAAGTGATTGTCTTTGTCTGTTTGTATGTCTAAAGTGTCTGTCTTTTCTGTTTATATGTCTGAAGTGCCTTTCTTTCTCTGTTTGTATGTCTAAAGTGTGTGTCTTTGCTGGTTTGTATGTCTAAAGTGATTGTCTGTCTCTGTTTGTATGTCTAAAGTGTCTGTTTTTTTCAGTTTGTATGTCTGTAGTTTATGCCTTTGTTGGGTTGTATTTCTTAAGTGCCTGTCGTTCTCTTTTTGTATTTCTAAAGTGTATGTATTTTTTCGTTTGTATGTCTGAATTTCATTTCTTTCTCTCTTTGTATGTGTAAAGTGTTTGTCTTTGTTGGTTTGTATGTGTGAAGTATCTGTCTTTGTTGGTTTGTATGTCTAAACTGTATTTCTTTGTTGGTTTGCTTGTCCGAATTGTCTGTCTTTGTTGGTTTGTATGTCTTAAGTGTCTGTCTTTGTTGGTTTGCTTGTCTGAAGTTTCTTTCTTTGTGCGTTTGAATGTCTGAATTTCCTGTCTCTTTTGGTTTGTATGTCTGTAGTGTTTGTCTTTGTTATTTTGTATGTCTAATGTGTCTGTATGTGTTGGTTTGTATGTCTGAAGGTGTTTACTTTGTTGGTTTGTATGTCTAAAGTGTTTGTCTTTGTTGGTTTGCTTGTCTGAAGTGTCTGTCTTTGTTGTTTGTATGTCTGAAGTGTTTGTCTTTGTTTGTTTGCTTGTCTGAAGTGTCTGTCTTTGTTTGCTTGTATGTCTGAAGTGTCTGTCTTTGTTGGTTTGTATGTGTGAAGTGTCTGTCTTTGTTGCTTTGTATGTCTGAAGAGTTTGTCTTTGTTGGTTTGTATGTTTTAAGTGTCTGTCTTTGTTCATTTGTATGTATAAAGTGCTTGAGTTTCTCTGTTTTTATGTCTGAAGTGTCTGTCTTTGTTGGTTTGTATGTCTGAAGTGTATGGCTTTCTCTCTTTGTATATCTAAAGAGTCTGTCTGTCTGTGTTTCTATGTCTGAAGTGTATATCTTTGTTGGTTTTGTATGTCTGAAGTGTCTATCTTTCTTAGTTTGTATGTCTAAAGTGAATGTCTTCCTCTTTTTGTATGTCTGTAGTGTTTGTATTTCTTGTTTTATATGTTTGAAGTGTCTGTCTTTGTTGGTTTGCATGTGTTAAGTGTTTGTCTATGTTGGTCTGTATGTCTGATGTGTCTCTCTTTGTTTGTTTGTATGTTTAAAGTGCTTGTCTTTCTTGGTTTGTATGTCTGAATTGTCTGTCTTTCTCTGTTTGTATGTCTAAAGTGTTTGTCTTTCTCTGTTTGTATGTCTGAAGTGTTTGTCTTTGTTGGTTGGTATGTCTGAAGTGTCGATTTTTGTTATTTGTATGTCTGAAATGTCTGTCTTTATCTGTTTTTATGTCTTAAGTATTTGTTTTTTTTTGTTTGTATTTCTAAAGTGTCTTTCTTTCTTGGTTGGTATGTCTAAAGTGAATGAATTTGTTGGTTTTTATTTTTTAAGTGTCTGTTTGTATCTTTGTATGTATGAAGTGTTTGTCTGTGTTGGTTTGTATGTCTGAAGTGTCTGTCATTGTTGGTTTGTATGTCTAAAGCGCTTGTCTTTCTCTGTTTGTACGTCTGAAGTGACCCTCTGTTGGTTTGTATGTCTGAAGTGTCTGTCTTTCTCTGTTTGTATGTCTAAAGTGCCTGTCTTTCTCTGTTTGTATGTCTGAAGTGTTTGTCTTTTTTGGTTTGTATGTCTAAAGTGTCTGTCTTTGTTGGTTTGTATGTCTAAAGTGCCTGTTTTTCTCTGTTTGTATTTCTGAAGTGTCTGTGTTTGTTGTTTTGTATGTCTGAAGTGTCTGTCTTTCTCTGTTTGTATATCTAAAGTGTTTGTCTTTCTTTGTATGTGTGTCTGAAAAGTTTTTCTATGTTGGTTTGTATGTCTGAAGTGTCTGTCTATGTTAGTTTGTATGTCCAAAGTGCATGTCTTCCTCTTTTTGTATGTCTGTAGTTTTTATCTTTCTTGGTTTGTATGTTTGAAGTGTCTGTCTTTGTTGGTTTGCATGTCTAAAGTGTTTGTCTTTGTTGGTTTGTATGTCTGAAGTGTCTGTATTTGTTTTTTTTTATGTCTAAAGTTAGTGTCTTTTTTGGTTTGTATGTCTGAAGTGTCTGTCTTTCTCGGTTTGTATGTCTGAAGTGCTTGTCTTTCTCTTTCTGTATTTGTGAAGTGTTTTTCTTTGTTGATCTGCGTGTCTAAAGTGTCTTTCTTTGTTGGTTTCTATTCTAAAGTGCATTACTTTGTTGTTTTGTGTGTCTGAAGTGCCTGTCTTTGTTGGTTCGTATGTATAAGGTGTCTGTCTTTGTTGGTTTGTGTGTCTGAAGTGTCTGTCATTGTTGGTTTGTATGTCTAAAGTGCTTGTCTTTCTCTGTTTGTATGTCTGAAGTTACTCGTTCTGTTGGTTTGTATGTCTGAAGTGTCTGGGTTTCTTTGTTTGTATGTCTAAAGTGTCTGTCTTTCTATGTTTGTATGTCTGAAGTGTTTGTCTTTGTTGGTTTGTATGTCTGAAGTGTCTGTCTTTGTTGGTTTGTATGTCTAAAGTGCTTCTATTTCTCTGTTCGTATGTCTGAAGTGCCTGTCTTTCTCTGTTTGTATGTCTAAAGTGCGTTTCTTTCTCTGTTTGCATGTCTAAAGTGTCTCTGTTTCTCTGTTTGTATGTCTGAAGGGTCTGTCTTATTTGGTTTGTATGTCTAAAGTGCCTTTCTTTCTCTAAAGTGGCTTTAAATAGATTGGGATGGAGGAGAAGCTTACATGAATGAATCTTAAAATGAACAAAGCTTTAATTAAATATGTTAATCAAGATTAAAAAAAAATTTCACTATTTAGATTTTATTTATTATAAAAAAGAATTTTACTTTGTCAATCTTATTTATTTAGATATCCAAATAAAAGGTTTTACAAAAAATAGGAATCAATTCCACTTTCTAAGACCATAATGAGAGAAAGGTTGAGATGGCTAGGGTACGTTCTTCAGACGAAGAATGCATTCTGACACCCGTCATTTGTTTGTGTGACTATGAAACTGGCTTTCTTAAATCTTAAATTTAGCAAACTTTTCGAGTGTGTACTGGATAATACGGAAGTACTGTCAACGGCACTGAAGGTTTTTTTGAATTAACTGGATATACCTAATTTCATGCATAAATAATGTATCACCAGACATCCAAAATGTATTTTGACAAATATTGCAAAAAAAATTGTTGAGAAATACCGGGAAAAAACAAAAAACAGGTTGTCCCCAGATGGAATGGGAAGATTCATAAAGAAATATTTAAAAGAAAGGGGACCTTTATGGGAGAGGGTAAAGGGTGAGGCTTTAAATAGATTGGGATGGAGGAGAAGCGTACATGAATGGACCTTAAAACGAACAAAGCTTTAATTAAATATGCGAATCAAGATTGAAAAAAATTCACTATTTAAATTTTATTTATCATAAAAAAGAATTTTACTTTGTCAAGCTTATTTATTTGGACATCCAAATAGAAGGTTTTTACAAAAAATAGGATTCAATTCCACTTTCAAGGACCATAATGAGAGAAAGGTTGAGATGGCTAGGATACGTTTTGCAGACGAAGAATGTCAGATTACCAAAGATTGTCCTTGTCGTCCAATTGTCTAGAGTCAAACGAAAAACAGATCGTCCCCGATTGGGATGGGAGGATGTCATAAGGAAATATTGGAGAGAAACGGAAACTTTCTGACATAGTAGTAAAGAGTGAGGCTTTGAATAGATATGAACGGAGGAAAAGCATACATAAATGAATAAATAAATCTTAAAACGAACAAAAGTTTGTTTTTTTTAATGTCATTTAAATAACATGGAGCCAAGGACCGGCAAAAATGTAAAATAAATAAGGAAAAGCAGTGGAGGCCCACTAGATTCCAAAAGACCCGTTTACTGAAAATGAATTACATTACAAATATTTTTCTTACATACTTATTAGAACATTAGAAATAAAAAATGAAATTACAGTAACATTAAATTTTGAAATGATGTGGTTTTTCAGCAGCTCATATCAGTATATACCAAATATTTAGTTTAATCTTATTTTCTTCCCAAAACCATTCACGACAAATTTAGTTGTACTATAAACAAGAATTTAGGTAATGTCTCCTTCCATAATTGTAAAAATGTAAAGCCTACCACGTCATTGGCGAACTACATTACAAATATTCTCTTTTCCAGTTATTCTTTTCCCGGTATTGAAATGAAAATAAAAATTAAACTATTCAAATTTTATTTATTATGGAAAAAAAGGAATTTTACTTTTTCAATTTTATCCATTTAAATAGAACCAAACCTTTAGCATATTAAATGTGTTCAGTAGCTTGTAGCAATTAGATGTTTTTCCTTGTTCTGTAAAATATTACCTTCAGATCCATAGTAATATACTAATTTTAGCCTATTTTGGTACTACAAATGTGAGCGGTTTTAACAGATAACAATCTGAAAAAGATCCATGAAATACGATTCCACCTATGTTTTTTGTCTGTTGGAAAAAAAAGGTTGTGTCTATAACCAATCTGAACTTTCCTTTTCAGTATTTCTAACTCTCTTCTACTTTTTCAGATTCAAACTTCTTCAAAGAAAATAAATTTACAGGACAATGACAACCTACTGGAAGACCTAAGAGCAGCTAGAGAAAATCTTAAAACAAATTTTCAACTCAAATGTCGTGAAGTAATTCAATTAAAAGAGCGACTTGATCACTTTCAACAAATTCCAGAGATAACCAAAAGAAAAACTCCGGAAGAAACTCAAATTTCTTCAATCAGAGTTGAAACCTAACTTGCAACTGCTCTGTCTGAAAATTCACTATTGAAAAGTTAAATTATAGAATTAAAAATTAAAAACAGTATATTTGTAAAGAAAAACGAAAAATTTGATTCAAAACAAAATTGTAGCAAATATCACTTAGCATAAGGCTTATTGTATATATCTTGCCTTTTAAGCTCAAAAAAGTCTTTAAAAGAGAAAATTCCTAAGTTGAATATGGAATACAATCAAATTTTAAAAGAGAAAGAAGAATCTGCTGTAAAAGATGAAAAAGAAATTTCCTGCCTCAAGTCTTTTGTAGCATATCTCCAAATAAAAACCAGGACATTAGAAACAGGTTCAGAACGTCTTGAACAAGAAGTCAGAGAGAATTGAAAAGAGAAAAAGAATTCTTTCATGAAATGGATTTTTGTTACCGCGACTTGTTTTAACGCGATTAACTAATTTTGGTTTTTATTTATTTAATATTTTAAGTCTCTTCGTTATTTATGAATCAAAATTCAATTTACAATATATTTTTGTAATCAATTTTTATACTTTCCACATCCTCTCAATTTGAATTCTATTTAACTATTTTTTATATTTTTGGAATAAGAAATGAAAATGATAAGGATGATAAGAAATGAAAAGGATGCAAACTTTGATTTTTTGTGTGGTTGTAGTTAAACATGAAAAGAATTTTTCAGTGTTAGTTTCTTTGTAATCAGCAGCACAATAGTTAGTTTAAAGTTAATGAATCGAAAAAAAACACCTTTTCAAAGAGTGAGTACCCCCTTCACGAACCAAGATCAATCCCTAAGGCACCTGAAGTAGCAAAAAACTCTTACGTAAACGATTAGTCTAATCTTGAACGTTAGTTGCACAATAATTTACCCCAAGGACACTCTTGAGACTTAATGAGCTCTAAACAGACTTGCCAATGATGATTCTTTAACCCTTTGATGCCTGAATGTTCCATCAGGAACCACAAATTTCAGAATTTTTTATTATCAAAACTACACAAGCTAGCCCCTCGGAGTTGCTATCATTGTGTGATAGTCAACGAGCTCTATTCCCAGTATTTTTCTCAGTTTATGATCGTCCGCCATTGGGTGAGATAATCACGGTCGAAGTAAGTACTTTTTGCCTCATTGGATTTTTCAGAAAGGTGGGCATGAATTTTTGTAATTGATAACGGAGTGATTTGTTCTAGATTTTTATTTCCCTGTCCTGGCAGACAGGAAGGTCTGACAGTTCAAATGAAGTGTCATTTGCATCGATAGTGTGAAAATTAAGGGAAGGGAGGGTCCCTAAGAATCGTGGTTCATAGAGGAACCATCCGTCAGAAATGAGAACTTTTCAGGCGACTGAACGTATATAGTGTGATATGCTTTGAACGTATAGAGTGTGATATGCTAAGATATCCCATAACCACTGTTTTTACGCCACTATCTTATAGTTTCTGATGGTTCAACCATGCTAAATAGGATCTGTAACTCTGAGGAACCATCCGGAACAGCTTGAGCTTGGGGTTGCCATTGTCTGTAGTAAAATACTAAACTTTCTGTAGCTAAATTACAAAATTTCCTGTAGATACAATTAGTAAGATTGACTAAGTTTCTCAACCAATATGTCTTTTTTAGGGTTACAATGGACGAACCTACATTCACTGCTCCAAAAAAGTGGAAGATGGGTAGTCTACAATTATGAAGAAACTACGTTTACATCCAATTTCATTGGCTCAAGCTGTGAATTTTGTTCTTTGTCCAGATTATACTTCTGACCTGGAAGACCTGCCAAGTGAAGATGAAGACCCATCTGATCCACAGTATGTTCCTCCTGACGATGTTTTAGAAGAACTGCTCGAAGCTTAATTAGAACCCGGCCGAATGGAGGCCAACGACTGTGAAAGTCAGGATGAGTCTCAAGCTAATGGAGGTGAAGAAACCCGACCACAACAAGCCTCAAGTGTTCCTTCTTCCAAACCAATGAGACGACGAGACATTGCTTGGAGGAAAGTAGATTTTATCCCACCAGACACTCTGTGGAAAGATCAGCTTCAAGTCGACCAAGAAATGAGCGGCAAGACCCCATTCGAATATGTCAGGTTGTTTTTCGATAAAGAAGTAGTAAGCCACATCCACGATCAGACGAATATATATGCAATTCAGAAAGATGGCAAGCAGTTAGGTGTTTCTTCGGCTGACATTGAGCGTTTCCTTGGAGTCCTTGCGTTTACAGGAATAGGGAAAATGCCCTCCTATCGCAGCTACTGGTCAAACGAAGCTCGTTACTTCGTGCTAGCCAATGCTATGTCACGTGACAGATTTGAACTGATAAAGAAGTATTTGCATTTCAATGACAATGTATCGCACAATCCTCAGGGAGACCCTGGTTATGACAAGATTCATAAAATTCGTCCCTTGATAGAAAAGGTTTGAGCCGACTTCATGAAGATACACCCGGAAGAACACCAGGTCATTGATGAGCAAATAGTTCCGACGAAGCAGTGAGAATCTCCAGAGCGGGAATAAGTGGATTTGTGTATGATTTAGAAATGTACACTGGCAAGGAATCAGTTGATACAAGCGATTTTGGGGTTGGTGCTGATTTTTTCCTCCGACTTGCGAGGGGTATTCCAAACCACATTAAGTACAAGCTCGTTTACGACAACTGGTTTTCGTCACTAGACCTGGCCCGACCCTAAATGACCAGGGTATACTTACATTGGCTACAGTTAGAGTAAACAGGTTAAAAGGCTGCACTTTGGAACTGGATAGCAAAATGAAAGCGCAAGGAAGAGGCTCGTATGACTGGCGGGTGGAAACGCAGTCGAATTTTGTAGTGGTGAAGTGGTACGATAATAGGCCGGTTCACTTGATATTAACCTATGCATCTGTGGATCCTGAAGATACCTGTGAGAGGTGGGATGGCAAGCGAAAAGAGCATATAGAAGTGAAGAGACCACACTGCGTGAAGGAATACAATCGCTTTATGGGTGGCGTTGATCTTGCCGATTAGCTCATAGAGCTGTACAGAGTTGACTTCAAGTCTCGAAACAAGTGGTACATGCGAATTTTCTTTTTGTTGTTTGAACTTTCCATTATAAATGGGTGGATCCTATATCGCAGATGTCTTCCTACTGGACAAAAACCCATGAACTTGCTGCAGTTCAAAACGGACGTTGCACGCGCCTTACTGTCTGGCGCATCCTCTTCGACACCTAAGAGAGGTAGACCACCCAACGAAGCTCTATCCCAAAAGAAAAGAAAGTATAGTTGCGTATACTAACTTAACATCCGTTATCATATTGTAAGTCTTCCAAATTTATAAGAAGGATATCCTCCTTACACTTCTTCAACAGTAATTTATCAGTGGTAACATATCCCTTCACAAATACAACTTTAATATCCATAAGATCACACACTGTGGCATTTTCGCTCTGGACAAAATTTAGACTAACTCCAGTGCTAGAATATGGCATTATTGGTCGTCTCTGTTTGTCTCGCTTGTCTGTCTCTGTTTGTATGTCTAAAGTGTCTGTTTTTCTCTGTTTGTATGTCTGAAGTGTCTGTCTTTTTTGGTTTGTATGTCTAAAGTGCTTGTCTTTTTCTGTTTGTATGTCTAAAGTGTATGTCTTTGTTTATTTGTATGTCTAAAGTGCATGTCTTTCTATCTTTGTATGTCTAAAGTGTTTGTCTTTGATTTATTCGTATTTATGAAGTATATGTCTTTGTTGGTTTGTATGTCTGAAGTGTTTGTCTTTGTTCGTTTGCTTGTCTGAAGTGTCTGTCTTTGTTGGTTTGTATGTCTGAAGTGTTTTTCTTTGTTGGTTTGCTTGTCAGAAGTGTCTGTCTTTGTTTGTTTGTATTGCTGAAGTGTCTGTCTTTGTACGCTTGTGTGTGTGAAGTATCTGTCTTTGTTGGTTTGTATGTCTGAAGTGTTTGTCTTTGTTGGTTTGTTTGTCTGATGTGTCTGTCTTTGTTGGTTTGTATTTCTAAAGTGTCTGTCTTTGTTGGTTTGTATGTCTAAAGTGTTTGTCTTTGTTCTTTTGATTGTCTAAAGTGTATGTCTTTGTTTGTTTGTTTGTGTGAAGTGTTTGTCTTTGTTGGTTTGCTTGTCTGAAGTGTCTGTCTTTGTTTGTTTGTATGTCTGAAGTTTCTGTCTCTGTTGGTTTGTATGTCTGAAGTGTTTGTCTTTGTTAGTTTGTATGTCTGAAGTGTCTGTTTTTGTTGTTTGTATGTCTAAAGTGTTTGTCTTTCTCTGTTTGTGTGTCTGAAGTGTTTGTCTATGTAGGTTTGTATGTCTGAAGTGTCTGTCTTTGTTAGTTTATATGTCTAAAGTGCATATCTTTCTCTTTTTGTATGTCTGTAGTTTTTATCTTTCTTGGTTTGTATGTTTGAAGTGTCTGTCTTTGTTGGTTTGCATGTCTAAAGTGTTTGTCTTTGTTGATTTGTATGTCTGATGTGTCTGTCTTTGTTTGTTTGTATGTCTAAAGTGCTTGCCTTTTTTGGTTTGTATGTCTAAAGTGTCTGTCTTTCTCTGTTTGTATGTCTAAAGTGTTTGTCTTTCTCTGTTTGTATGTCTGAAGTGTTTGTCTTTGTTGGTTTGTATGTCTGAAGTGTCTGTTTTTGTTCTTTGTATGTCTGAAGTGTCTGTATTTCTCTGTTTATATTTCTGAAGTATTTGTCTTTGTTGGTTTGTATGTCTAAAGTGTCTGTCTTTGTTGGTTTGTATGTCTAATGTGCCTGTCTTTGTTGGTTTGTATGTGTGAATTGTCTGTCTTTTTATCTTTGTATGTCTGAAGTGTTTGTCTTTGTTGGTTTGTATGTCTGAAGTGTCTGTCATTGATGGTTTGTATGTCTAAAGTGCTTGTCTTTCTCTGTTTGTATGTCTGAAGTGACTCTTTATGTTGGTTTTTATGTCTGAAGTGCTTGTCTTTCTTGGTTTGTATGTCTGAAGTGCCTGTCTTTCTCTGTTTGTATGTCTAAGGTGTTCGTGTTTGTTGTTTGGTATGTCTGAAGTGTCTGTCTTTGTTGGTTTTTATGTCTAAAGAGCCTGATTTTCTCTGTTCGTATGTCTGAAGTGTCTGTCTTTGTTGTTTTGTATGTCTGAAGTGTCTGGCTTTCTCTGTTTGTATATCTAAAGTGTTTGTCTTTCTTTGTATGTGTGTCTGAAGTGTTTGTCTATGTTGGTTTGTATGTCTCAAGTTTCTGTCTTTGTTAGTTTGTATGTCTAAAGTGCATGTCTTCCTCTTTTTGTATGTCTGTAGTTTTTATCTTTCTTTGTTTGAATGTTTGAAGTGTCTGTCTTTGTTGGTTTGCATGTCTAAAGTGTATGTCTTTGTTGGTTTGTATGTCTGATGTGTCTCTCTTTGTTTGTCAGTATGTCTAAAGTGCTTTTCTTTTTTGGTTTGCATGTCTGAAGTGTCTGTCTTTCTCTGTTTGTATGTCTAAAGTGTTTGGCTTTCTCTGTTTGTATGTCTGAAGTGTTTGTCTTTGTTAGTTTGTATGTCTGAAGTGTCTGTTTTTGTTGTTTGTATGTCTGAAGTGTCTGTCTTCGTCTGTTTGTATGTCTGAAGTATTTGTCTTTGTTGGTTTGTATGTCTAAAGTGTCTGTCTTTGTCGGTTTGTATGTCTAAGGTGACTGTCTTTGTTGGTTTGTATGTGTGAAGTGTCTTTCTTTGTTGCTTTGTGTGTCTGAAGTGTTTGTCTTTGTTGGTTTTTATGTCTGAAGTGTCTGTCATTGTTGGTTTGTATGTCTAAAGTGCTTGATTTTCTCTGTTCGTATGTCTGAAGTGTGTGTCTTTGTTGGTTTGTATGTCTGAAGTGTCTGTCTTTGTTGGTTTGTATGTCTAAGGTGCCTGTCTTTAATTGTTTATATGTGTGAAGTGTCTGTCTTTGTTGGTTTGTATGTCTGAAGTGTTTGTCTTTGTTGGTTTGTATGTCTGAAGTGTCTGTCATTGTTGGTTTGTATGTCTAAAGTGCTTGTCTTTCTCTGTTTGTATGTCTGAAGTGACTGTGTGTGTTCGTTTGTATGTCTGAAGTGTCTGTCTTTCTCTGTTTGTTTGTCTAAAGTGTCTGTCTTTCTCTGTTTGTATGTCTGAAGTGTCTGTCTTTGTTGGTTTGTATGTCTAAAGTGCTTGTCTTTCTCTGTCTGTATGTCTGAAGTGCCTGTCTTTCTCTGTTTGTATGTCTAAAGTATCTGTCTTTTCTGGTTTGTATATCTAAAGTGCTGGTCTTTTTCTGTTTGTACGTCTAAAGTGTCTGTCTTTCTCTGTTTGTATGTCTGAAGTGTCTGTCTTTGTTGGTTTGTATGTCTAAAGTGACTCTCTTTCTCTATTTTTATGTCTGAAGTGTCTGTCTTTGTTGGTTTTTATGTCTAAAGTGCTTGTTTTTCTCTGTTTGTATGTCTTAAGTGTCTGTCTATGTTGGTTTTTATGTCTAAAGTGCTTGTCTTTCTCTGTTTGTATGTCTAAAGTGTTTGTCTTTGTTGGTTTGCTTGTCTGAAGTGTCTGTCTTTGTTTGTTAATATGTCTGAAGTGTTTGTCTTTGTTGGTTTGTATGTCTGAAGTGTCTGTCTTTGTTGGTTTGTATGTCTAAAGTTTTTGTCTTTGTTGGTTTGCTTGTCTGAAGTGTCTGTCTTTGTTGGTTTGTATGTCTTAAGTGTTTGTCTTCATTGGTTTGCTTGTCTGAAGTATCTGTCTTTCTCTGTTTGTATGTCTGAAGTGTTTGTCTTTGTTGGTTTGTATGTCTGAAGTGTCTGTCTTTGTTTGTTTGTATGTCTGAAGTGTTTTTCTTTGTTGGTTTGCTTGTCAGAAGTGTCTGTCTTTGTTTGTTTGTATGGCTGAAGTGTCTGTCTTTATGTCTGAAGTGCCTTTCTTTCTCTGTTTGTATGTCTAAAGTGTCTGTCTTTGCTGGTCTGTATGTCTAAAGTGCTTGTCTGTCTCTGTTTGTATGTCTAAAGTGTCTGTCTTTCTCTGTTTGTATGTCTGAAGTGTCTGTCTTTTTTGTTTTTTTTTGTCTAAAGTGCTTGTCTTTCTCTGTTTGTATGTCTGAAGTTTCTGTCTTTGTATGTTTGTATGTCTAAAGTGCATGTCTTTCTCTCTTTGTATGTCTAAAGTGTTTGTCTTTGTTGGTTTGCTTGTCTGAAGTGTCTGTCTTTGTTTGTTTGTAGGTCTGAAGTGTCTGTCTTTGTTGGTTTGTATGTTTGAAGTGTCTGTCTTTGTTGGTTTGTATGTCTGAAGTGTTTGTCTTTGTTAGTTTGTATGTCTGATGTGTCTGTCTTTGTTGGTTTAAATGTCTGAAGTGTCTGTCTTTGTTGGTTTGTGTTTCTAAAGTGTTTGTCTTTGTTGGTTTGCTTGTCTGAAGTGTCTGTCTTTGTTGGTTTGTATGTCTGAAGTGTTTGTCTTCATTGGTTTGCTTGTCTGAAGTATCTGTCTTTCTCTGTTCGTATGTCTGAAGTGCCTTTCTTTCTCTGTTTGTATGTCTAAAGTGTCTGTCTTTCTTTGTCTTTATGTCTGAAGTGCCTTTCTTTCTCTGTTTGTATGTCTAAAGTGTCTGTCTTTGCTGGTCTGTATGTCTAAAGTGCTTGTCTGTCTCTGTTTGTATGTCTAAAGTGTCTGTCTTTCTCTGTTTGTATGTCTGAAGTGTCTGTCTTTTTTTTTTTTGTATTTCTTAAGTGAGTGTCTTTTTCGGTTTGGATGTCTGAAGTTTATGTATTTGTTTGTTTGTATGTCTAAAGTGCTTGTCTTTCTCTGTTTTTATGTCTTAAGTGTTTGTGTTTGATTGGTTCGTATTTCTGAATTGTGTAGATTTGTTAGTTTGTATGTCTAAAGTGTGTTTCTTTGTTGGTTTGCTTGTCTGAAGTGTCTGTCTTTGTTGGTTTGTTTGTCTGAAGTGTCTGTCTTTGTTTGTTTGTATGTCTGAAGTATTTGTCTTTGTTGGTTTGTATGTCTAAAGTGTCTGTCTTTGTTGATTTGTATGTCTGAAGTGTATGTCTTTGTAGGTTTGTATGTCTGAAGTATATGTCTGTGTTGGTTTGTCTGTGTAAAGTGTCTGTCTTTGTTGGTTTGTATGTCTAAAGTGCTTGTCTTTCTCTGTTTGTATGTCTGAAGTGACTCTTTCTGTTGGTTTGTATGTATGAAGTGTCTGTCTTTCTTTGTTTGTATGTCTAAAGTGTCTGTCTTTCTCTGTTTGTATGTCTGAAGTGTTTGTCTTTGTTGGTTTGTATGTCTGAAGTGTCTGTCTTTGTTGGTTTGTATGTCTAAAGTGCTTGATTTTCTCTGTTTGTATGTCTGAAGTGTTTGTCTTTGTTGTTTTGTATGTCTGAAGTGTCTGGCTTTCTCTGTTTGTATATCTAAAGTGTTTGTCTTTCTTTGTTTGTGTGTCTGAAGTGTTTGTCTATGTTGGTTTGTATGTCTGAAGTGTCTGTCTTTGTTAGTTTGTATGTCTAAAGTGCATGTATTCCTCTTTTTGTGTGTCTGTAGTTTTTATCTTTCTTGGTTTGTATGTCTGAAGTGTCTGTCTTTCCTAGTTTTTATGTCTGAAGTGTCTGGCTATCTCTGTTTGTATGTCTGACGTGTTTTTCTGTGTTAGTTTGTTTGTCTGAAGTGTCTGTCTTTGTTGTTTTTATTTCTGAAGTGTCTGCCTTTCCCAGTTTGAATTTCTGAAGCGTTTGTCTTTGTTGGTTTGTATGTCTAAAGTGTCTGTCTTTGTGGGTTTGTATGTGTAAAGTGCCTGTCTTTGTTGGTTTGTATGTGTGAAGTGTCTGTCTTTGTTGGTTTTTATGTCTGAAGTGTTTGTCTTTGTTGGTTTGTATGTCTGAAGTGTCTGTCATTGTTGGTTTGTATGTCTAAAGTGCTTGATTTTCTCTGTTCGTATGTCTGAAGTGTTTGTCTTTGTTGGTTTGTATGTCTGAAGTATCTGTCTTTATTGGTTTGTATGTCTAAAGTGCCTGGGTTTCTTTGTTTGCATGTGTGAAGTGTTTGTCTTTGTTGGTTTGTATATCTGAGGTGTTTGTCTTTGTTGGTTTGTGTGTCTGAAGTGTTTGTCTTTGTTGGTTTGTATGTCTAAAGTGCTTGTCTTTCTCTGTTTGTATGTCTGAAGTGACTGTTTCTGTTGGTTTGTATGTCTGAAGTGTCTGTCTTTCTCTGTTTGTATGTCTTAAGTGTCTGTCTTTGTCTGTTTGTTTGTCTGAAGTGTCTGTCTTTGTTGGTTTGTATGTCTCAATTGATTGTCTTTCTCTGTTCGTATGTCTGAAGTGACTGTCTTTCTCTTTTTGAATGTCTAAAGTGTCTGTCTTTCTCTGTTTGTATGTCTGAAGTGCCTGTTTTTCTCTGTTTGTATGTTTGAAGAGTCTGTCTTTTCTGGTTTGTATGTCTAAAGTGCTTGTCTTTCTCTGTTTGTATGTCTAAAGTGTCTGTCTTTCTCTGTTTCTATGTCTGAAGTGTCTGTCTTGCTGGTTTGTATGTCTAAAGTGACTCTCTTTCTCTGTTTGTATGTCTGAAGTGTCTGTCTTTGTTGGTTTGTGTGTCTAAAGTGCTTGTATTTCTCTGTTTGTATGTCTAAAGTGTCTGTCTTTGTTGGTTTTTATGTCTTAAGTTATTGTCTTTCTATGTTTGTATGTCTAAAGTGTGTGTCTTTGTAGGTTTGATTGACTGAAGTGTCTGTCTTTGTTTGTTTGTAGGTCTGAAGTGTCTGTCTTTGTCGGTTTGTATGTGTGAAGTGTCTGTCTTCGTTGGCTTGCATGTCTGAAGTGTCTGTCTTTGTTGGTTTGTTTGTCTGAAGTGTCTGTCATTGTTGGTTTAAATGTCTGAAGGATCTGTCTTTGTTGGTTTGTATGTCTAAAGTGTTTGCCTTTGTTGGTTTGCTTGTCTAAAGTGTTTGTCTTTGTTGGTTTGTTTGTCTGAAGTGTTTGTCTTCGTTGGTTTGCATGTCTGAAGTGTCTGTCCTTCTCTGTTTGTATGTCTAAAGTGTCTGTCTTTCTCTGTTTGTATGTCTGAAGTGTTTGTCTTTGTTGGTTTGTATGCCTGAAGTGTCTGTCTTTGTTTGTTTGTATGTCTAAATTGACTGTTTTTATCTGTTCGTATGTCTGAAGTGTCTTTCTCTTTTTGTGTATCTAAAGTGTCTGTCTTTCTCTGTTTATATGTCTGAAGTGCCTTTCTTTCTCTGTTTGTGTGTCTAAAGCGTCTATCTTTGCTGGTTTGTATGTCTAAAGTTCTTGTCTGTCTCTGTTTGTATGTCTAAAGTGTCTGTCTTTGTCTGTTTGTATGTCTGAAGTGTCTCTCTTTTTTTGTTTGTATGTCCAAAGTGCTTGTCTTTCTATGTTTGTATGTCTAAAGTGTCTGTCTTTCTCTGTTTGTATGTCTGAAGTGTCTGTCTTTGTTGGTTTGTATGTCTATAATGCTTGTCTTTCTATCTTCGTATGTCTGAAGTGCCTGTCTTTCTCTTTTTGAATGTCTAAAGTGTATGTCTTTCTCTGTTTGTATATCTGAAGTGCCTGTCTTTCTCTGTTTGTATGTCTGAAGTGTCTGTCTTTTCTGGTTTGTATGTCCAAAGTGCTTGTATTTCTCTGTTTATTTGTCTAAAGTGTCTGTCTTTTCTGGTTTCTATGTCGGGAGTGTTGGTCTTTGTTGGTTTGTATGTTTAGATTGAATGTATTTCTATATTTTTATGTCTGTAGTATCTGTTTATGTTGTTTTTCGTTTCTAGAGTGCATTTATTTGTGCGTCTGTGTGTCTGAAGTGTCTCTCTTTGTTGGTTTGAGTGTCTAAACTGATTGTCTTTGTCTGTTTGTATGTCTAAAGTGTCTGTCTTTGTTGGTTTGCTTGTCTGAAGTGTCTGTCTTTGTTAGTTTCTATGTGTGAAGTGTGTGTCATTGTTTGTTTCTATGTCTGAAGTGTTTGTCTTTGTTGGTTTGTATTTCTAAATTCTTTGTCTTTGTTGGTTTTTATGTTTTAAGTATCTGTCTTTGTTGGTTTGTATGTATAAAGTGTTTGCCTTTGTGGGTTTGCTTGTATGAAGTGTCTGTCTTTCTCTGTTTGTATGTCCAAAGTGTCTGTCTTTCTCTGTTTGTATTTCTGAAGTGTTTGTCTTCGTTGGTTTGCTTGTCTGAAGTATCTGTCTTTCTCTGTTTGTATGTCTAAAGTGTCTGTCTTTCTCTGTTTGTATGTCTGAAGTGTTTATCTTTGTTGGTTTGTCTGTCTGACGTGTCTGTCTTTGTTGGTTTGTATGTCTAATGTGCTTGTCTTTCTCTGTTCGTATGTCTGAAGTGCCTTTGTTTGTATGCAAAGGCACTAGTTTGTATTTCTGAAGTGTTTGTCTTCGTTGGTTTGCTTGTCTGAAGTGTCTGTCTTTCTCTGTTTGTATGTCTAAAGTGTCTGTCTTTCTCTGTTTGTATGTCTGAAGTGTTTGTCTTTGTTCGTTTGTCTGTATGAAGTGTCTGTCTTTGTTGGTTTGTATGTCTAAAGTGCTTGTCTTTCTCTGTTCGTATGTCTGAAGTGTCTTTCTTTCTCTGTTTGTATGTCTAAAGTGTCTGTCTTACTCTGTTTATATGTCTGAAGTGCCTTTCTTTCTCTGTTTGTATGTCTAAAGTGTCTGTCTTTGCTGGTTTCTATGTCTAAAGTCCTTGTCTGTCTCTGTTTGTATGTCTAAAGTGTCTGTCTTTCTCTGTTTGTATGTCTGAAGTCTCTGTCTTTTTTTTGTTTGTGTGTCTGAAGTGCTTGTCTTTCTCTGTTTGTATGTCTGAAGTGTCTGTCTTTGTTTGTTTGTATGTCTAAAGTGCATGTCTTTCTTTGTTTGTATGTCTAAAGTGTTTGTCTTTGTTGGATTGTATGTCTGGAGTGTCTGTCATTGTTGGTTTGTATGTCTAAAGTGTTTGTCTTTGTTGGTTTGCTTGTCTGAAGTGCCTGTCTTTGGTGGTTTGTATGTCTAAAGTGTTTGTCTTTGGTTGTTTGCATGTCTGAAGTGTCTATCTTTGTTTGTTTGTATGTCTGAAGTGTCTGTCTTTGTTGGTTTGTATGTCTAAAGTGTCTGTCTTTGTTGGTTTGTATGTCTAAAGTGTTTGTCTTTGTTGGTTTGCTTGTCTGAAGTGTCTGTCTCTGTAGTTTGTATGTATGAAGTGTTTGTCTTTGTTGGTATGCTTGTCTGAAGTGTCTGTCTTTGTTTGTTTGTTTGTCTGCAATGTCTGTCTTTGTTGGTTTGTATGTTCGAAGTGTCTGTCTTTGTTGCTTTGTATGTCTGAAGAGTTTGTCTTTGTTGGTTTGTATTTCTGAAGTGTCTGTCTTTGTTGTTTTGTATGTCTAAAGTGCTTGATTTTCTATGTTTGTATGTCTGAAGTGTCTGTCTTTGTTGGTTTGTATGTCTGAAGTGTATGGCTTTCTCTGTTTGTAGGTCTAAAGTGTTTGTCTTTCCCTGTTTGTGTGTCTCAAGTGTTTGTCTATGTTAGTTTATATCTCTGAAGTGTCTGTCTTTGTTAGTTTGTATGTCTAAAGTGCATGTCTTTCTCTTTTTGTATGTCTGTAGTTTTTATCTTTCTTGGTTTGTATGTTTAAAGTGTCTGTCTGTTGGTTTGCATGTCTAAAGTGTTTGTCTTTGTTGGTTTGTATATCTGATTTGTCTGTCTTTGTTTGTTTGTATGTCTAAAGTGATTGTCTTTTTTGGTTTGTATGTCTGAAGTGTCTGTCTCTCTCTGTTTGTATGTCTAAAGTGTTTGTCTTTCTCTGTTTGTATCTCTTAAGTGTTTGTCTTTGTTGGTTTGTATGTCTAAAGTGTCTGTCTTTGTTGGTTTGTATGTCTAAGGTGCCTGTCTTTGTTGGTTTGTATGTGTGAAGTGTCTGTCTTTGTTGCTTTGCTTTTCTGAGGTGTTTGTCTTTGTTGGTTTGTGTGTCTGAAGTGTCTGTCATTGTTGGTTTGTATGTCTAAAGTGCTTGTCTTTCTCTGTTTGTATGTCTGAAGTGACTCGGTCTGTTGGTTTGTATGTCTGAAGTGTATGGGTTTCTTTGTTTGTATGTCTAAAGTGTCTGTCTTTCTCTGTTTGTATGTCTGAAGTGTTTGTCTTTGTTGGTTTGTATGTCTGAAGTGTCTGTCTTTGTTGGTTTGTATGTCTAAAGTGCTTCTATTTCTCTGTTCGCATGTCTGAAGTGCCTGTCTTTCTCTGTTTGTATGTCTAAAGTGCGTTTCTTTCTCTGTTTGTATGTCTAAAGTGTCTCTGTTTCTCTGTTTGTATGTCTGAAGGGTTTGTCTTATTTGGTTTGTATGTCTAAAGTGCCTTTCTTTCTCTGTTTGTATGTCTGAAGCGTCTGTCTTTGTTGGTGTGAATGTCTAGAGTGCTTGTCTTTCTCTGTTTGTATGGTTGAAGTGTCTGTCTTTGTTGGTTTGTATGTCTAAAGTGCTTGTCTTTCTCTGTTTGTATGTCTAAAGTGTTTGTCTTTGTTGGTTTGTATGTCTGAAGTATCTGTCTTTGTTGTTTTGTATGTTTAAATTGTTTGTCTTTGTTGGTATGCTTGTCTGTAGTCTATCTCTTTGTTGGTTTGTATGTCTGAAGTGTATTTCTTTGGTTGTGTGCTTGTCTAAAGTGTCCGTATTTCTTGCTTTTTATGTGTGAATTGTCTGTCTTTGTTTGTGTGTATGTGTGAAATGTCTGTCTTTGTTGGTTTGTTTCTTTGAAGTGTTTGTCTTTGTTGGTTTGTATGTTTGATATGTCTGTCTTTGTTGGTTTATATGTCTGAAGTGTGTGTCTTTGTTCGTTTGCTTGTCTGAAGTGTCTGTCTTTGTTTGTTTGTATGTCTGAAGTGTTTTTCTTTGTTTGTTTGTATGTGTGAAGTGTCTGTCTTTGTTGGTTTTTATGTCTGAAGTGTTTGTCTTTTTTGGTTTGTGTGTCTGAAGTGTCTGTCTTTGTTGGTTTGTATGTCTTAAGTGCTTGTCTTTCTCTGTTTTTATTTCTGAAGTGTCTTTTTGTGTGTCTTAAGTGCCTGTCTTTCTCTGTTTGTATGTCTGAAGTGTTTGTCTTTGTTGGTTTGTATGTCTGAATTGTCTGTCTTTGTTGGCTGGTATGTCTAAAGTGCTTGATTTTCTCTGTTTGTATTTCTGAAGTTTTTATCTTTCATGTTTTGTACGTTTGAAGTGTCTCGCTTTCTCTGTTTGTATATCTAAAGTGTTTGTCTTTCTTTGTTTGTGTGTCTGAAGTGTTTGTCTATGTTGGTTTGTATGTCTGAAGTGTCTGTCTTTGTTAGTTTGTATGTCTAAAGTGCTAGATTTTCTCTGTTTGTATGTCTGAAGTGTTTGTCTTTCATGTTTTGTATGTTTGAAGTGTCTGGCTTTCTCTGTTTGTATATCTAAAGTGTTTGTCTTTCTTTGTTTGTGTGTCTGAAGTGTTTGTCTATGTTGGTTTGTATGTTTGAAGTGTCTGTCTTTGTTGGTTTGAATGTCTAAAGTGTTTGTCTTTGTTCGTTTGTATGTCTGATGTGTCTGTCTTTGTTGGTTTGCATGTCTAAAGTGATTGTCTTTGTTGGTTTGTATGTCTGAAGTGTCTGTCTTTCTCTGTTTTTATGTCTAAAGTGTTTTTATCTTTCTCTGTTTGTATGTCTGACGTGTTTGTTTTTGTAGTTTATATGTCTGAAGTGTTTGTCTTTGTTAGTTTGTATGTCTGAAGTGTCTGCCTTTGTCTGTTTGTATGTCTGAAGTATTTGTCTTTGTTTGTTTGTATTTCTAAAGTGTCTGTCTTTGTTGGTTTGTATGTCTAAGGTGCTTGTCTTTGTTGGTTTGTATGTGTGAAGTGTCTGTCTTTGTTGTTTTTTATGTATGAAGTGTTTGTCTTTGTTGATTTGTATGTCTGAAGTGTCTGTCATTGTTGGTTTGTATGTCTAAAGTGCTTGATTTTCTCTGTTTGTCTGTCTGAAGTGCTTGTCTTTGTTGGTTTGTATGTCTGAAATGTCTGTCTTTGTTGGTTTGTATGTCTAAGGTGACTGTCTTTGTTGCTTTGTATGTGTGAAGTGTCTGTCTTTGTTGCTTTGTATGTCTGAAGTGTTTGTCTTTGTTGGTTTGTATATCTGAAGTGTCTGTCATTGTTGGTTTCTATGTCTAAAGTGCTTGTCTTTCTCTGTTTGTATGTCTGAAGTGACTGTTTCTGTTGGTTTGTATGTCTGAAGGGGCTGTCTTTCTGTGTTTTTATGTCTGAAGTGCCTTTCTTTCTCTGTTTGTATGTCTGAAATGTCTGTCTTTGTTGGTTTGTATGTCTAAAGTGCTTGTCTTTCTATGTTCGTATGTCTGAAGTGCCTGTCTTTCTCTTTTTGAATGTCTAAAGTGTCTGTCTTTCTCTGTTTGTATGTCTGAAGTGCCTGTTTTTCTCTGTTTGTATGTTTGAAGAGTCTGTCTTTTCTGGTTTGTATGTCTAAAGTTTACATAAAACTTTAGAAAGTTTTAAAGTTTACATAAAATTTTTAAACATAAAACTTTTTTACATAAAATTTTACTTTAGACATACAAACATACAAAGACAGACACTTCAGACATACAAACAGAGAAAGACAAGCACTTTAGAAAAAAAAAAAACAACAAAGACAGACAATTCAGACATACAAACTGAGAAAGACAGACACTTTAGACATACAAACTGAGACAGACAATCACTTTAGACACACAGACCAGAAAAGACAGGCACTTAAGACATACAAAAAGATAAAGACAGGCACTTCAGACATAAAAACAGAGAAAGACAAGCACCTTAGACATTCAAACATAGAAAGACAGGCACTTCAGACATACAAACAGAGAAAGACAGGCACTTTAGACATGCAAACCAACAAACACAGACATTTCAGAAACACAAACCAACAAAGACAGACACTTCAGACATACAAACAGAGAAAGACAGATACTTTAGACAAGCAAACCAATTAAGACAAACACTTCAGACATACAAACCAACAAAGACAGACACTTCAGACAAGCAAACCAAAAAAGACAAACACTTTAGACACACAAACCAACAAAGACAGACACTTCAGACATTAAAACCAACAAAGACAGACACATCAGACATACAAACTAACAAAGACACACACTTCAGACATACAAACCAACAAAGACAGACACTTAAGACATACAAACCAACAAAGATAAACACTTCAAACCTACAAACCAACAAAGACAGACACTTCAGACATACAAACAGAGAAAGACAAGCACTTTAGACATACAAACCAACATAGACAGACACTTCAGACATACAAACAGAGAAAGACAAGCACTTTAGACATACAAACCAACAAAGACAGACACTTCAGACATAAAAAGAGAGAAAGAGAGTCACTTTAGACATACAAACCAACAAAGACAGACACTTCAGACATACAAACAGAGAAAGACAGACACTGTAGACGTACAAACAGAAAAAGACCATCACTTTAGATATACAAACCAGAAAAGACAGATACTTTAGACATACAAACAGAGAAAGACAGGCACTTCCGACATACAGACAGAGAAAGACAAGCACTTTAGACATACAAACCGACAAAGACAAACACTTCAGACATACAAAACGATAAAGACAGACACTTTAGACATACCAAGATAGAAAAACAAACACTTCAGACAAATAAACAAATATACACAAACCCTTCAAAAACAGAAAAAGTGAAAGAGAAGCATCTTAAACATACAAACCAACAATGACAGACACTTCAGACATAGATACCAAAAAAGACAAACAAATCAGATATAAAAACAAAGAAAGAAAAAAACTTCACACACACAAACAATAAAAGACAGACACCTTAGACATACAAACCAACAAAGAAAGACACTTCAGACATACAAACCAACAAAGACAAACACTTCAGACATACAAAGCAACAAAGACAGACACTTCACACATACAAACCATAAAAGACAGGCACCTTAGACATACAAACCAACAAAGACAGACACTTAAGACATACAAACCAACAAAGACAAACACTTCAGACATACTAACAGAGAAAATCAATCACTTAAGACATACAAACCAACAATGACAGACACTTCAGACATACAAACCAACAAAGACAAACACTTCAGACACACAAAGCAACAAAGAAAGACACTTCACACATACAAACCAACAAAGACAGTCACCTTAGACATACAAACCAACAAAGACAGACACTTTAGACATACAAGACAACACCGACAAATATTTCAGACATACAAACAGAGAAAGACAGACACTTCAGACATACAGACAACAAAAACATACACTTCAGACATACAAACTAACAAAGACAAACACTTCAGACATACAAACAGAGAAAGCCAAACACTTTAGACATACAAACAGAGAAAGACAGACACTTCAAACATACAAACCAAAAAAGACAAGCACTTTAGAAATACAAACAAACAAAGAGAGACACATCAGACATACAAACCAACAAAGACAAACACTTTAGACATGCAAACCAACAAGGACAGACACTTCAAACATACAAACCAAAAAAGATAAAACTACAGACATACAAAAAGAGAAAGACATGCACTTTAGACATAAAAACTAACAAAGACAGACACTTCAGACATACAAACCAACATAGACAAACACTTCAGACACACAAACAAAGAAAGACAAACACTTTAGATATACAAACAGAGAAAGCCATACACTTCAGACATACAAACCAACAAATACAAACACTTCAGACATAGAAACAGAGAAAGAAATGCACTTTAGACATAAAGACCAAAAAAGACAGACACTTCAGAAAAACAAACTAACAAAGACAAACACTGTAGACATACAAACAGAGAAAGACAAACACTTTAGACATACAAACAGAGAAAGACAGAAACTTCAGACATACAAACCAACAGAAAGAGTCACTTCAGACATACAAACAGAGAAAGACAAGCACTTTAGACATACAAACCAACAAAGACAGACACTTAAGACATACAAAGAGAGAAATACAAGAACTTCACACAAAAAAACCTACATAGACAAACATCTTAGACACGAACACAGAGATAGACAGATAATTTAGACAGGAAAATCAGTGCATACCGATACACCAAACATAGAAAAAGCCAATTAGAGGTATATAAGACATACGAAGATAAAAACGAAATAACTGTAGATACACACACAGAACTTAGAGGTAATTTCTAATTACTAACAGAGAAAGACAGTCAGTTTAGACATACAAACAGAGAAAGACAAGCACTTAAGACATACAAACGAACAAAAACAGTCACTTCCTACATACAAACAGAGAAAGACAGACACTTTAGACAAACTAACCAACAGAAAGTCACTTCAGACATACAAACAGAGAAAGACAAGCACTTTAGACATACAAACCAACAATGACAGACACTTCAGACATACAAACTAACAAAGACAAACACTTCAGACATACAAAGCAACAAAGACAGACACTTCACACATACAAACCATTAAAGACAGTCACCTTAGACATACAAACCAACAAAGACATACACTTCAGACATACAAACCAACAAAGACAAACACTTCAGACATACTAACAGAGAAAAACAAGCACTTTAGACATAAAAACCAACAAAGACAGACCCTTTAGACATAAAAACCACCAAAGACAAACACTTCAGACACACAAAGCAACAAAGAAAGACACTTCACACATACAAACCAACAAAGACAGGCACCTTAGACATACAAACCAACAAAGACAGACACTTTAGACATACAAGCCAACACCGACAAATATTTCAGACATACAAACAGAGAAAGACAGACACTTCAGACATACAGACAACAAAAACATACACTTCAGACATACAAACTAACAAATACAACACTTCAGACATACAAACAGAGAAAGCCAAACACTTCAAACATACAAACCAAAAAAGACAAGCAATTTAGAAATACAGACAAACAAAGAGAGACACATCAGACATACAAACCAACAAAGACAAACACTTTAGACATGCAAACCAACAAAGACAGACACTTCAAACATACAAACCAAGAAATATAAAACTACAGACATACAAAAAGAGGAAGACATTCACTATAGACATAAAAACTAACAAAGACAGACACTTCAGACACACAAACCAACATAGACAAACACTTCAGACACACAAAAAAAGAAAGACAAACACTTTAGACATACAAACAGAGAAAGACAGACACTTCAAACATACAAACCAAAAAAGACAAGCACTTTAGAAATACAGACAAACAAAGAGAGACACATCAGACATACAAACCAACAAAGACATACACTTTAGACATGCAAACCAACAAAGACAGACACTTCAAACGTACAAACCAAGAAAGATAAAAACTACAGACATACAAAAAGAGGAAGACATGCACTTTAGACATAAAAACTAACAAAGACAGACACTTCAGACACACAAACAAACATAGACAAACACTTCAGACACACAAACAAAGAAAGACAAACACTTTAGATATGCAAACATAGAAAGACAGACACTTCAGACATACAAACCAACAAAGACAAGCACTTCCTACATAAAAACAGAGAAAAACAAGCAATTCAGACATTCAAACCAACAATGACGGACACATAAGGCGTACGAACCAAAAAATAAACAAGCAGCAGACATACAAAAAGAGAAAGACGGACACATAAGACATGTACAGAAAGAAAGATAGACAATTCAGACATATAAACCAAAAGAAAGAGTCACTTCAGACATACAAACAGAGAAAGACAATCACTTTAGATATACAAACCAGCAATTACAGACACTTCAGACATACAAACCAACAAAGACACACACTTCAGACATACAAAGCTACAAAGACAGACAATTCACACATAAAAACCAACAAAGACAGGCACCTTAGACATACAAACCAACAAAGACAGACACTTTAGACATACAAACCAACAAAGACAAATACTTCAGACATACAAACCAACAGAAAGAGTCACTTCAGACATACAAACAGAGAAAGACAAGCACTTTAGACATACAAACCAACATAGACAGACACTTAAGACATACAAACAGAGAAAGACAAGAACTTTAGACATACAAAACAACAAACACAAACACTACAGACAGAAAAACAGAGAAAGAGAGTCACTTCGGACATACAAACCAGCAAATACAGACGCTTCAGACATACAAACCGACAAAGACAGACATTTTAGACATACAAACATAAAAAGACACGCACTTTAGACATACAAACCAGAAAAGACAGACACTTTAGACATACAAACAGAGAAAGACAGGCACTTCAGACATACAGACAGAGAAAGACAAGCACTTTAGACATAAAAACCAACAAAGACAAACACTTTAGACATACAAACAGAGAAAGACAGACACTTCAGACATACAAACGAACAGACAAAGTCACTTCAGACATACAAACAGAGAAAGACAAGCACTTTAGACATACAAACCAACAATGACGGACACTTCAGACATACGAACCAACAACGACAAACACTTTAGACATACAAACCAACAAAGACAGACACTCCACACATGCAAACCATAAAAGACAGGCACTTCAGACATACAAACCAACAAAGAAAGACACTTCAGACATACAAACCAACATAGAAAAACACTTCAGACATACAAACAGAGAAAATCAATCACTTTAGACATACAAACCAACAATGACAGACACTTCAGACATACAAACCAACAAAGACAAACACTTTAGACACACAAACCAACAAAGAAAGACACTTCACACATACAAACAAACAAAGACAGGCACATTAGACATACAAACCAACAAAGACAGACACTTTAGACATACAAGCCAACACCGACAAATATTTCAGACATACAAACAGAGAAAGACAGACACTTCAGACATACAGACAACAAAAACATACACTTCAGACATACAAACTAACAAAGACAACACTTCAGACATACAAACAGAGAAAGCCAAACACTTCAAACATACAAACCAAAAAAGACAAGCACTTTAGACATACAGACAAACAAAGAGAGACACATCAGACATACAAACCAACAAAGACATACACTTTAGACATGCAAACCAACAAAGACAGACACTTCAAACATACAAACCAAGAAAGATAAAACTACAGACATACAAAAAGAGGAAGACATGCACTTTAGACATAAAAACTAACAAAGACAGACACTTCAGACACACAAACCAACATAGACAAACACTTCAGACACACAAACAAAGAAAGACAAACACTTTAGACATACAAACAGAGAAAGACAGAAACTTCAAACATACAAACCAAAAAAGACAAGCACTTTAGAAATACAGACAAACAAAGAGAGACACATCAGACATACAAACCAACAAAGACATACACTTTAGACATGCAAACCAACAAAGACAGACACTTCAAACATACAAACCAAGAAAGATAAAACTACAGACATACAAAAAGAGGAAGACATGCACTTTAGACATAAAAACTAACAAAGACAGACACTTCAGACATACAAACCAACATAGACAAACACTTCAGACACACAAACAAAGAAAGACAAACACTTTAGATATACAAACAGAGAAAGCCAGACACTTCAGACATACAAAACAACAAAGACAGACACTTCCGACATACAAACAGAGAAAATCAAGCACTTTAGACATACAAACCAACAAAGACAGACACTTCAGACATACAAACCAACAAAGACAAACACTTCAGACATACAAACAGAGAAAGACAGACACTTTAGACATACAAACAGAAAAAGAGAGACACTTCAGACATACAAACCAACAGAAAGAGTCACTTCAGACATACAAACAGAGAAAGACAAGCACTTTGGATATACAAACCAGCAATGACAGACACTTCAGACATACAAACCAACAAAGACAAACACTTCAGACATACAAAGCTACAAAGACAGACACTTCACACATAAAAACCAACAAAGACAGGCACCTTAGACATACAAACCAAAAAAGACAGACACTTTAGACATACAAACCAACAAAGACAAATACTTCAGACATACAAACAGAGAAAGACAGACACTTCAGACATACAAAGAACAAAAACAGACACTTCAGACATACAAACAAACAAAGACAAAAACTTCAGACATACAAAAAGAGAAATACAAACACTTTAGACATACAAACAGAGAAAGACATACACTTCAGAAATACAAACCAAAAAAGTCAAGCACTTTAGACATACAAACAAACAAAGACAGACACATCAGACATAAAAACCAACAAAGACAAACACTTTAGACATGCAAACTTACAAAGACAGACACTTCAAACATACAAACCAAGAAAGATAAAAACTACAGACATACAAAAAGAGGAAGATATGCACTTTAGACATATAAACTAACAAAGACAAACACTTTAGACATACAAACAGAGAAAGACAAACACTTTAGACATACAAACAGAGAAAGACAGACACTTCAGACATACAAACCGAAAAAGGCAGGCACTTGAGACATACAAACAAACAAAGACAGACACATTAGACATACAAAGCAACAAAGACAAACACTTCAGACATACAAACAGAGAAAGACAGACACTTTAGACATACAAACAGACAAAGACAGACACTTCAGACATACAAACCAACAGAAACAGTCACTTCAGACATACAAACAGATAAAGACAAGCACTTTAGACATACAAACCAACCATGACAGACACTTCAGACATACAAACTAACAAAGACACACACTTCAGACATACAAAGCAACACAGACAGACACTTCACACATACAAACCATTAAAGACAGGCACCTTAGACATACAAACCAACAAAGAAAGACACTTCAGACATACAAACCAACAAAGACAAACACTTCAGACATACTAACAGAGAAAATCAAGCACTTTAGACATACAAACCAACAATGACAGACACTTCAGACATACAAAACAACAAAGACAAACACTTCAGACACACAAAGCAACAAAGAAAGATACTTCACACATACAAACCAACAAAGACAGGCACCTTAGACATACAAACCAACAAAGACAGACACTTTAGACATACAAGCCAACACCGACAAATATTTCAGACATACAAACAGAGAAAGACAGACACTTCAGACATACAGACAACAAAAACATACACTTCAGACATACAAACTAACAAAGACAACACTTCAGACATACAAACAGAGAAAGCCAAACACTTTAGACATACAAACAGAGAAAGACAGACACTTCAAACATACAAACCAAAAAAGACAAGCACTTTAGACATACAGACAAACAAAGAGAGACACATCAGACATACAAACCAACAGAAAGAGTCACTTCAGACATACAAACAGAGAAAGACAAGCACTTTAGAAATACAAACCAGCAATTACAGACACTTCAGACATACAAACCAACAAAGACACACACTTCAGACATACAAAGCAACAAAGACAGACACTTAACACATACAAACACACACAGACAGTTAACTTAGACATATAAACCACAAAAGACAGACACTTTAGAGATACAAAAAAAATAAGAAAAAGGCTTAAGACATTCAAAGATAGAAAGGCAGACCCTTCAGACATACGAAGAACAAAAACAGACAAATAAGACATACATACCTACAAAGACAAACCCTGCAGACATACAAACAGAGAGAGACAATCACTTTAGACATACAAACTGAGAAAGACAGACCCTTCAGACATACAAACCAAAAAAGTCAAGCACTTTAGACATACAAACAAACAAAGACAGACACATCAGACATACAAACAAACAATGACAAACATTTTACACATACAAACACAGAAAGACAGACACTTTAAACATACAAACAAAGAAAGAGAGACACTTTAGACATACAAACCAACAGAAAGAGTCACTTCAGACATACAAACAGAGAAAGACAAGCACTTTAGACATACAAACCAACAAAGACAGACACTTAAGACATACAAAGAGAGAAATACAAGAACTTTAGACATACACACCAACAAAGACAGACACTTCAGACATACAAATAGAGAAAGACAGGCACTTTAGACATACAAACAAACAAAGAAAGACACTTTAGACATACAAAAAGTGAAAGACAGGCACTTTATACATACAGACAGAGAAAGACAAGCACTTTAGACATACAAACCAACAAATACAAACACTTCAGACATACAAACAGAGAAAGACAGACACTTTAGACAAACAAACAGAGAAAGACAGACACTTCAGACATACAAACGAACACACACAGTCACTTCAGACATACAAACAGAGATAGATAAGCATT
This sequence comes from Artemia sp. Qi Xiang Cuo, assembly GCF_049724085.1. Taxonomy (NCBI): domain Eukaryota; kingdom Metazoa; phylum Arthropoda; class Branchiopoda; order Anostraca; family Artemiidae; genus Artemia; species Artemia sp. Qi Xiang Cuo. The sequence goes on from NW_028297432.1 coordinate 6,225,451, forward strand.
TTAGACATACAAACCAACAATGACAGACACTTCAGACATACAAACAAACAAAGACAAACACTTCGGATATACAAAGCAACAAAGACAGACACTTCACACATACAAACCATTAAAGACAGGCACCTTAGACATACAAACCAACAAAGACAGACCCTTCAGACATACAAACCAACAAAGACAAACACTTCAGACATACGAACAGATAAATTCAATCACTTTAGACATACAAACCAACAATGACAGACACTTCAGACACAAAAAACAACAAAGACAACCACCTCAGACACACAAAGCTACAAAGACAGATACTTCACACATACAAACCAACAAAGACAGGCACCTTAGACATAGAAACCAACAAAGACAGACACTTTAGACATACAAACCAACACAGACAAATACTTCAGACATACAAACAGAGAAAGACAGACACTTCAGACATACAGACAACAAAAACATACACTTCAGACATACAAACTAACAAAGACAACACTTCAGACATACAAACAGAGAAAGCCAAACACTTTAGACATACAAACAGAGAAAGACAGACACTTCAAACATACAAACCAAAAAAGACAAGCACTTTAGAAATACAGACAAACAAAGAGAGACACATCAGACATACAAACAAACAAAGACATACACTTTAGACATGCAAACCAACAAAGACAGACACTTCAAACATACAAACCAAAAAAGACAAGTACTTTAGACATACAGACAAACAAAGAGAGACACATCAGACATACAAACCAACAAAGACATGCACTTTAGACATAAAAACTAACAAAGACAGACACTTCAGACACACAAACCAACATAGACAAACACTTCAGACACACATACAAAGAAAGACAAACACTTTAGATATACAAACAGAGAAAGCCATACACTTCAGACATACAAAACAACAAAGACAAACACTTCAGACATACAAACAGAGAAAATCAAGCACTTTAGACATAAAAACCAACAAAGACAGACACATCAGACATACAAACAAGCAAAGACACACACTTCAGACATACAAACAGAAAAAGACAAGCACTTTAGACATACAAACAGAGAAAGACAGAAACTTCAGACATACAAACCAACAGAAAGAGTCACTTCAGACATACAAACAGAGAAAGACAAGCACTTTAGATATACAAACCATCAATTACAGACACTTCAGACATACAAACCAACAAAGACACACACTTCAGACATACAAAGCTACAAAGACAGACAATTCACACATACAAACCAACAAAGACAGGCACATTAGACATACAAACCAACAAAGACAGACACTTTAGAAATACAAACAAACAAAGACAAATACTTCAGACATACAAACAGAGAAAGACAGACACTTCAGAAATACAAATAACAAAGACAGACACTTCAGACATACAAACCAACAAATACAAACACTTCAGACATACAAACATAGAAAGCAAAACGCTTTAGACATAAAAACAAAGAAAGACAGACACTTCAGACATACAAACCAATAAAGACAATCACTTTAGACATACAAACAAACAAAGACCGACACATCAGACATAAAAATCAACAAAGAAAAACCCTTTAGACATGCAAACTTAGAAAGACAGACACTTCAAACATACAAACCAAGAAAGATAAAAACTACAGACATACAAAAAGAGGAAGATATGCACTTTAGACATATAAACTAACAAAGACAGACACTTTAGACATACAAACCTACATAGACAAACACTTCAGACACACAAACAGAGAAAGACAAACACTTTAGACATACAAACAGAGAAAGCCAGACACATCAGACATACAAACCAACAAAGACAAACACTTTAGACATGCAAACTTACAAAGACAGACACTTCAAACATACAAACCAAGAAAGATAAAAACTACAGACATACAAAAAGAGGAAGATATGCACTTTAGACATATAAACTAACAATGACAGACACTTCAGACATACAAACCAACAAAGACAAACACTTCAGACATACAAAGCAACAAAGACAGACACTTCACACATACAAACCAACAAAGACAGGCACCTTAGACATACAAACCAACAAAGACAGACACTTAAGACATACAAACCAACACAGACAAATACTTCAGACATACAAACAGAGAAAGACAGACACTTCAGACATACAGACAACAAAAACATACACTTCAGACATACAAACTAACAAAGACAACACTTCAGACATACAAACAGAGAAAGCCAAACACTTTAGACATACAAACAGAGAAAGACAGACACTTCAAACATACAAACCAAAAAAGACAAGCACTTTAGACATACAGACAAACAAAGAGAGACACATCAGACATACAAACCAACAAAGACATACACTTTAGACATTCAAACCAACAAAGACAGACACTTCAAACATACAAACCAAGAAAGATAAAAACTACAGACATACAAAAAGAGGAAGACATGCACTTTAGACATAAAAACTAACAAAGACAGACACTTCAGACACACAAACCAACATAGACAAACACTTCAGACACACAAACAAAGAAATACAAACACTTTAGATATACAAACAGAGAAAGCCAGACACTTCAGACATACAAAACAACAAAGACAGACACTTCCGACATACAAACAGAGAAAATCAAGCACTTTAGACATAAAAACCAACAAAGACAGACACTTCAGACATACAAACCAACAAAGACAAACACTTTAGACATACAAACAGAGAAAGACAGACACTTTAGACATACAAACAAAAAAAGACAGACACTTCAGACATACAAACCAACAGAAAGAGTCACTTCAGACATACAAACAGAGAAAGACAAGCACTTTAGATATACAAACCAGCAATTACAGACACTTCAGACATACAAACCAACAAAGACAAACACTTCAGACATACAAAGCGACAAAGACAGACACTTCACACATAAAAACCAACAAAGACAGTCACCTTAGACATATAAACAAACAAAAAACAGACACTTTAGACATACAAACCAACAAATACAGACACTTTATACATATAAAGAGAGAAAGACAGACACTTCAGACATACAAAGAACAAAAACAGACACATCAGACATACATACCAACAAATACAGACCCTTAAGACATACAAACAGAGAAAGACAAGCACTTTAGACATACAAACATACAAAGACAGACACTTCAGACATACAAACCAACAAAGACAATCACTTCAGACATACAAACCAACAAAGACAGACACTTCAGACATACAAACCAACAAAGAAAAACACTTTAGACATGCAAACTTACAAAGACAGACACTTCAAACATACAAACCAAGAAAGATAAAAACTACAGACATACAAAAAGAGGAAGATATGCACTTTAGACATATAAACTAACAAATACAGACACTTTAGACATACAAACCTACATAGAAAAACACTTCAGACACACAAACAGAGAAAGACAAACACTTTAGACATACAAACAGAGAAAGCCAGACACTTCAGACATACAAACCAACAAAGACAGACACTTCAGACATACAAGCAGAGAAAATCAAGCACTTCAGACATACAAACCAACAAAGACGAACTCTTCAGACATACAAAGCAACAAAGACAGACACTTCAAACATACAAACCAACAGAGACAGACACTTCAGACATACAAACAAACAAAGACAGACACTTCAGACAAGCAAACCAACAAAGACATACACAAAACGAGAAAGACAGACACTTTAGACATACAAACAGAGAAAGACAGACACTTCAGACATACAAACCAACAGAAACAGTCACTTCGGACATACAAACAGAGAAAGACAAGCACTTTAGACATACAAACCAACAATGACAAACACTTCAGACATACAAAGCAACAAAGACAGACACTTCACACATACAAACCAACAAAGACAGGCACCTTAGACACACAAACCAAAAAAGACAGACACTTCAGACATAAAAAACCAACAAAGACAAACAATTCAGACATACGAACAGAGAAAATCAAGCACTTTAGACATACAAACCAACAAAGACAGACACTTCAGACATACAAACCAACAAAGACAAACACTTCAGAAATACAAAGCAACAAAGACAAACACTTCACACATACAAACCAACAAAGACAGGCACCTTAGACATACAAACCAACAAAGACAGACACTTTAGACATACAAACCAACACCGACAAATATTTCAGACATACAAACAGAGAAAGACATACACTTCAGACATACAGACAACAAAAACATACACTTCAGACATACTAACTAAGTCAAACACTTCAGACATACAAACAGAGAAAGCCAAACACTTTAGACATACAAACAGAGAAAGACAGACACTTCAAACATACAAACCAAAAAAGACAAGCACTTTAGACATACAGACAAACAAAGAGAGACACATCAGACATACAAACCAACAAAGACATACACTTTAGACATGCAAACCAACAAAGACAGACACTTCAAACATAGAAACCAAGAAAGATAAAAACTACAGACATACAAAAAGAGGAAGACATGCACTTTAGACATAAAAACTAACAAAGACAGACACTTCAGACATACAAACCAACATAGACAAACACTTCAGACACACAAACAAAGAAATACAAACACTTTAGATATACAAACAGAGAAAGACATACACTTCAGACATACAAAACAACAAATACTAACACTTCCGACATAAAAATATAGAAAAACAATCACTTCAGACATTCAAACCAACACTTACAGACACATAAGGTGCACGAACCAGAAAAGAAACATGAATTAGACATACAAACAGATAAAGACGAACACTTTAGATATGCAAACCAAGAAGCACAGACAATAAAGACATATAAACCAACAAACAGACTCACTTCAGACATACAAACAGAAAAAGACAAGCACTTTAGACATACAAACAAACAAAGACAGACACTTCACACATACAAACCAACAAAGACAAACACTTCAGACATACAAACCAACAAAGACAGACAATTCACACATACAAACCAACAAAGACAGGCACCTTAGACATATAAACCAACAAAGACAGACACTTTAGACATACAAACCAACAAAGACAAATACTTCAGACATACAAACAGACAAAGACAGACACTTCAGACATACAAAGAACAAAAACAGACACTTCAGACATACAAACCAACAAAGACAAACACTGCAGACATACAAACAGAGAAAGACAAATACTTCAGACATAAAAACAAAGAAAGACAGACACTTTAGACATAAAAACCAAAAAAGACAAGCAGTTTATACATAAAAGACCATCAAATACAGACACATCAGACATACAAATCAACAAAGAAAAAAACTTCAGAAATGCACACCAACAAGGACAAACACTTCAGACATACCATCAAATAAAGACAAACACAACAGACATACAAAAAGAGGAAGACATGCACTTTAGACATATAAACTCACAAATACAGACACCTTAGACATACAAACTTACATAGACAAACACTTCAGACACAGAAACAGAGAAAGACAAACACTTTAGACATACAAACATAGAAAGCCATACACATCAGACATACAAACCAACAAAGACAGACACTTCAGACATACAATCAGAGAAAATCAAGCACTTTAGACATACAAACCAACAAAGACAGACACTTCAGACATACAAACCAACAAAGACGAACTCTTCAGACATACAAATCAACAAAGACAGACACTTCAGACATAAAAATCAACAAAGACAGACACTTCAGACATACAAACAAACAAAGACAGACACTTCAGACAAGCAAACCAACAAAGACATACACAAAACGAGAAAGACAGACACTTTAGACATACAAACAGAGAAAGACAGACACTTCAGACATACAAACCAACAGAAACAGTCACTTCGGACATACAAACAGAGAAAGACAAGCACTTTAGACATACAAACCAACAATGACAAACACTTCAGACATACAAAGCAACAAAGACAGACACTTCACACATACAAACCAACAAAGACAGGCACCTTCAGACACACAAAGCAACAAAGACAGACACTTCAGACATAAAAAAACAAACACAGACAAACAAATCAGACATACTAACATAGAAAAACAAGCACTTTAGACATACAAACCAACAATGACAGACACTTCAGACACACAAACCAACAAAGACAAACACTTCAGAAATGCAAACCAACAAAGACAGACACTTCACACATACAAACCACAAAGACATGCACCTTAGACATACAAACCAACAAAGACATACACTTTAGACATACAAACCAACAAAGACAAGTACTTCAGACAAACAAACAGAGAAAGACAGACATTTAAGACATACAAACAAAAAAAACAGACACTTCAGACATACAAACCAACAAAGACAAATACTTCAGACATACAAACAGAGAAAGACAGACACTTCAGATATACAAACAAAAAAAAAACACTTCAGACATACAAACAGAGAAAGACAAACACTTTTGACATACAAACAAAGAAAGACAAACACTTCAGCCATACAAACCAAAAAAGACAGGCACTTTAGACATACAAACCAACAAAGACAGACACATCAGACATACAAACCAACAAAGACAAACACTTTAGACATGCAAACCAACAAAGACAGACACTTCAGACATACAAACAAAGAAAGATAAAAACTACAGACATACAAAAAGAGTAAGACATGCACTTTAGACACACAAACTAACAAAGACAGACAAGTCAGACATACAAACCAACATAGACAAACACTTCAGACACACAAACAGAGAAAGACCAACACTTTAGACATACAAACCAACAAAGACAAATACTTCAGACATACAAACAGAGAAAGACAGACACTTCATACATACAAACAAAAAAAACATACACTTCAGACATACAAACCAACAAAGACAAACACTTCAGACATAAAAACAGAGAAAGACAAACACTTTAGACATACAAACCAACAATGACAAGCACTTCAGACATATAAAGCAACAAAGACAGACACTTCACACATACAAACCAACAAAGACAGGCACCTTAGACATACCAACCAACAAGAACAGACACTTCAGACATACAAACCAACAAAGACAAACACTTCAGACATACTAACAGAGAAAATCAAGCACTTTAGACATACAAACCAACAATTACATACACTTCAGACATACAAAGCAACAAAGACAAACACTTCAGACATACAAACCAACAAATACAGACACTTCAGACATACAAACAAACAAATACAAAAACTTCAGACATACAAACAGAGAAAGACAGGCACTTAAGACATACAAACAAAAAATACAGACACTTCAGACAAAGAAACCAACAAAGACAAACACTTCAGACATACAAATAGAGAAAGACAAACACTTTAGACATACAAACAGAGAAAAACAGACACTTCAGACATACAAACCAAAAAAGACAATCACTTCACACACACAAACAAACAAAGAAAGGCACATCTTACATACAAACCAACAAATACATACACTTTAGACATTAAAAACAACAAGGAGAAACACTTCAAACATTCAAACAAAGAAAGACAAAAACAACAGACATACGAACAGATTAGGACATACACTTTCGACAGACAAGCTAACAAAGACAGACACTTCAGACATACAAACCAACAAAGACAAACACTTCAGACATACAAACAGAGAAAGACAAACACTTTAGACCTACAAACACAGAAAGCCAGACACTTCAGACATACAAAAAAACAAAGAGAGACACTTCAGACATACAAACAGAGAAAATAAAGCACTTTAGACACACAAACCAACAAAGACAGACACTTCAGATATACAAACCAACAAATACAGACACTTCAGACATAAAAACCAACAAAGAGATACACTTCACACATAGAAATAAACAAAGACAGACACTTCACACGAAAAAGCAAACAAATACAGACACTTCAGACAAGCAAACAAACAAAGACTAACACTTTAGACATAAAAAACAAGAAAGACATACACTTTATACATACAAACCAACAAAGACAGACACATCAGACAAACAAACCGACAAAGACAAACACTTCAGACATACAAACCAACAAAGACAGATACTTCACACATACAAACGAATAAAGACAGACACTTCAGACACACAAACAAACAAAGACAGACACTTCAGACAAGCAAACCAACGAAGACAATCACTTCAGATATACAAACGAACAAAGACAGACACTTCAGACAAGCAAACAAACAAAGACAAACACTTTAGACATACAAATCAACAAAGACAGACACTTCAGACATACAAACCAAACAAAGACAAACACTTTGGACATACAAACAGAGATGGACAAGCACTTTAGACATACAAACAAACAAATACAGACACTTCAGACATACAACCAGAGAAAGACAAGCGCTTTAGACATACAAACCAAAAAAGACAGACACTTCAGACATACAAACCGAGAAAGACAGAAACTTTAGACATACAAACAGAGACAGACAAGCACTTTTGACATGCAAACCAGCGAAGACAGAAACTTTAGACATACAAACAGAGAAAGAAAGGCATTTCAGACATATAAACAGGGAAAGACAGACACTTTAGACATACAAACAGAGAAATAAAGGCACTTCAGACATACGAACAGAGAAAGACAATCACTTTAGACATACAAACCAACAAAGACAGACACTTCAGACATACAAACCAACAAAGACAAACACTTCAGACATACAAACAGAGAAAGACAGACACTTTAGACATACAAACAAAGAAAGACAGACACTTCAGACAAGCAAACCAACGAAGAAATACACTTCAGACATACAAACCAACAAATACAGACACCTCAGACAAGCAAACCAAAAAAGACAAACACTTTAGACAAACAAACCAACAAAGACAGACACTTCAGACATTTAAACCAACAAAGACAGACACATCAGACATACAAACCAACAAAAACAAACACTTCAGACTTGCAAACCACTAAAGACAGACACTTTAGACATACAAACCAACAAACACAGACACTTCAGACATACAAACCAACAATGACAGACACTTCAGACAAGCAAACCAACAAAGAAACACACTTTAGACGTACAAACAGAGAAAGACAGGCACTATAGACATACAAATCAACAAAGACAGACACTTAAGACATACAAACAGAGAAATACAAACAATTTATACATACAAACAAACACAGACACTTCAGACATACAAACAGAGAAAGACAGTCACTTTAGACATACACACCATCAAAGACAGACACTTCAGACATACAAACAGAGAAAGACAGACACTTTAGACATACAAACAGAGAAAGACAAGCACTTTAGACATACAAACAAGAAAGGACAGACACTTTAGACTTACAAACAAAGAAAGACAGGCACTTCAGACATACAAACAGAGAAAGACAGACACTTTAGACATACAAACAGAGAAAGACAGGCACTTCAGACACACGAACAGAGAAAGACAAGCACTTGAGACATACAAACCAACAAAGACAGACACTTCAAACATACAAACATAGAAAGACAGGCACTTCAGACATACAAAACAAAAAAGACAGACACTTCAGACATACAAACAGAGAAAGACAGGCACTTTAGACATACAAACAGAGACAGACAAGCACTTTTGACATACAAACCAGCGAAGACAGAAACTTTAGACATAAAAACAGATAAATAAAGGCAATTCAGACATATAAACAGTGAAAGACACATACTTCAGACATACGAACAGACAAAGACATGCACTTCATGCATATGAAAAGATAAAGAAAGACCCTTCATATATATAAACCAGCAAAGACGATCACTACAGACAGACGAACCGAAGAACACACAAGCATCAGACATAAAAAACGACAAAGAAAGGCGCTTTAGACATACAAAGAAACAAAGACAGATAATTAAGACAAGCACACCAACGAAGACAAACACTTAAGACATACACACAAACAAAGACAGAAACTTCAGACAATCAAACCAACAAAGACAAACACTTTAGACATACAAACCAACAAAGACAGACACTTCAGACATATAAACCAACTAAGACAGTCCCTTCATAAATGAAAACCAACAAAGACAGACACTTCAGACTTACAAGCCAACGAAGACAGACACTTCAAACATACAAACCGACAAAGACACCCACTTGAGACATACAAACAAACAAATACAGACACTTCAGACAAGCAAACCAACAAATAAAAACACTTTAGAAGTACAAACAGAGAAAGACAAGCACTTTAGACATACAAACCAACATAGACAGACGCTTAAGACATACAAACAGAGAAATACAAACACTTTAGACATACAAACCAACAAAGACAAACACTTCAGACATACAAACAGAGAAAGACAGACACTTCGGACATACAGATCAGCAAAGACAGATACTTAAAACACACAAACAGACAAAGAGAGATACTTAAGACATACATTCATTGAAAGACAAACATTTTAGATATAGAAAGCAGCAAATACAGGCAATTTCGACTAACTAACAGAGAGAGACAGGCAGTTTAGACATAGAAACAAACAAAGACAAGAACTTTAGACATACTAACAGACAAAGACAGGCACTCCAGACATACACACATAGAAAAACAGACATTTCAGACATACAAACCATACCAAAACACACTTCGAACATACATAACGAAATAGACAGTTACTGTTTGTGACCGAAACTACAGACATACAAATCGAGAAGGACAGGCACTGTAGGCAGACACAAAAACAGAGACAATCACTTCAGACATACAAACAGAGAAAGAGAGGCACTTTAGACATACAAACCAACAGTGACAGACACACAAACCATCAAAGACAAACACTTCAGACATACAAGCCAACAAAGACAGACACTTCAGACATACAAACAAACAAAAACAAACATTTCAGACATACAAACGGAGAAAGACAGACATTTTAGACATACAAACAGAGAAAGACAATCACTTTAGACACACATAACAGCAAAGGCAAACACTTCAGAAAAACAAACTGAAAAAGACAGTCAATTCAGACTTATAAACCAAAAAAAACCGACACTTTAGACACAAAAACAGAGAAAAACACGTACTTTAAACAGACACACCAACAATTAAATACACTACCGATATACAAACAGACAAAGACAGAAATTTAAGACATACAAACCATCAAAGACATGCACTTTAGACATACAAACAGAGAAAGACAAGCACTTTAGACATACAAACCAACAATGACAGACACTTCAGACATACAAACTAGCAGAGACAAACACTTTAGACATACAAACCCACAAATAAAGACACTTTAGAAATACCAACCAACAAAGAAAGACAATTTAAAAATATAAATTGTTACATACATATACTATATAAAAACCAACTTACAAAAACTCAAACTTAAGACAGAAAAAACAACAAATACAAACAATTGAGACATACCAGCAGAGAAATACAGGAACTTAAGACATACAAACCAACAAATACAGACACTACAGACATACAAAAAACAAAGAAAAACAATTCAGACATGAAAACAGAGAAAGACATGCACTTTAGACATACAAACCAACAAAGACAGACAATTCAAAATGTTGCTGCTTCTTAATATTTTCTTGCACCAAACTAAGATTTTACCATAAGATTTTGACCAGCTACGAAAAATTAAAATTCTTCTAATACCCAACTGATTTAGAAGCAGCAACTGTGTGACCTCCTTGAACATTAAATATTATGAAGGCGAAGAGGCAGACAATTTCATGCTGTGTTTGGAATTATTTTGCCTTATATTAGGAAACCGTGAATGAATAATATTTTCAGGGTAAATAAGTTTTTAGTTTTAAAGTGGGGGGTGTCCGTCACCTTCCAGAACTGATTCTTGACTCGGCAACAAGGCTGAACTGACTCGTGTCTTTAAATGAGACGACACGTAACTATTTTCAAACGGTTAGTGGTAGCGAACTCTAGGTAAGAAGCAGTTTGTCTCAATATTAACGAAACTCTAAGAATAGAGAGTTTCGATAACTTTAGATACGGCAAAAAAGTGAATTTTGATTGTTATTTAAAATCTACAGAATTCATCAACTTTATTGTTACCATCAAAATCTAAAAACCAGAGAAAAATTCAGCTTTTTTTAAGAGGCAAAACATCAAGCTATCGTAATGAACATGACGCCAACAGATTCAGCAAACCAGAAAATACTTGAGCCCCAAGAGTTTCGGGGGAAGGTTGACAAGCTGTAAAATTTGCCCATTGTTTACATATAGTACAGGTTATTGAGAAGTATATAGACGTTTTCAGGAGGGGATTTCGTGGAAGTTGAGGCCACGTGGGAGGATCTCTCTATGGAAGAATTTTTCCTGGAAGAAAGGGAATTTTTCATGGAGGTGGAGAGTAGCTTTTCTTGAATAGGCTACAAGTTAGTCCGTCTTTCATTTTTTATGTTCTAAAAAAAGTTAATTTTCTCCTTCTTTTCTTTTTTTGTTTGATATTTAAGCCAAGGACTGTTAATTTCATCATTACTTTAACTGTTTTTTTCCCCTTTCATTCTTTCGGCCTACAGTATATGCAGAAATTTCGTACATCTTTCGGGCGACATCTAGTCATAGTAATGATAGAATTCACAAATATAATGGTACATACTCAAAGAAAATAAATAAAAAACTCATAAGATCAAACCTTGAGGATGGGATCAAGCGGTGCAAAGAGGTCATACTTAAAAGTAGTGTCATCAGACAAGTTCATGAAAACCCTATTACCAGTAGGCCAAGGACACCTAGTATTTCCATTCAAAGTGTATAAAACAGACTGAACGTGGTCACTAATGCCAGAGCCCCAAAACCGAGTAGGGACGTATTTGAAGAAAAAAAGAGAAAATTCTACATTTCTACCAACTTTAAAACAAAAGAAAATCATCAAATCTATGACAATTTTGGAAATAAAACTAATCATTGAGCATCTTTAAATAATAAACAATTTACAACCCTTAGCAGGACACGGACCCAGCGCCTTACTGTATTGAACTCAATCCTCAGAAAAATCTTGAAAGGTATATATTTTGAGAAGTTTAAATCTTAAGAGCTAAAAAATCAAGTGTTGGTAAATTGAGGGGATGTCTGAGAGGAACGCATATGCAATTAAACTGTTGCGCAAGTTTCTTCTTATATGGGGTTAAACATAGGGAATTATGTTTGATAGGATAATTTTTAAAATTCTAAGGACATGTATTTAATAGACGGTTAAAAATGTTGCTGTTGTGATTTTTGTTTTTTATTTTTCTAAGTTAGATTTTTTTTAGAGAATAAGATACAAAAGGTTTCAGCTTAAAGTAGTATTGCAAACTCAATGCTTATGCATTAAATTACACATAACAACCCCCCCCCCCCCAACTTTAAGAGCTCACCAACAAGTAATATCATTAAAAATGAAAACATTTGCTTATAAAAGAATTTTTCGATCATCAGCAATTCCCCCCCCCCCCACCCAAAAAAAAACACAACAAAACAACAACAAATCTGCTGAGCTTAGCTGAGCAATAAAAAGCTGATCTAAGACATACACACAGCTATAATTCTTATACAAATTCTTATCATATTCTTATCAGATAAAATTCTTATACAAAATTCAAATTTTGCCTTTCGAGAAGTTCTGGAGGAATTATCTGGGGCTATTTTTAGCGTGTTTGGATTTCTAGAAAAAATTGTCAAGGAAAAGGGAATGTCTAGAGCGATAGGATAAACAATTAAAGTCTTTTTTCAAATGAAATTATGCTGAGAAGAATTTTTCAGGCTGAATCGGACAGAAATTCTTATGACTGAGACAATTCCGGAAATTTTTATGAATGGGACGAAAATTCTGGGGGAAAGCTCATAACTCCTAAGATCTCTTTGGTTACCACTATGGGACACTGCATCTGCGAATCAATAATTTACTGTTAAATTTCTAATTTCACTGATGTTGCGTAAAAAGCGTCAGTTTTAACTTTATGGAACTTTACGTTAAAGAACGTAAACGTAAACGATTTAAGTGTTTATCCTACATTTTGAAGTGGGCCATCACGAGGATTTTCTAGTGTGAAGGCAGTATGAATTAGCTAATTTAAACATTCTTTAGTATTGGAGTGTGCTGAAAATTTGAAAGTAATAAATTCGTAGGTGTTAAGAATAATAATTTAAACATAGAAATTCAGAATAATCCTTAGAAATCCTTATAAGTCAAGCAGTGAGGTAGTTATGGATTTTAACCATCAAGGTCCCCAACCTCCAAAGACCCGAACCAACAAGGACCTCAACCTCCAAGTGACCCCTTCCCTATCAACCTCTAATATCCCTTAACCCCAACTTTTTAACCCCTCCCTCCATTTTTTATACATTTTCTGAAGTTTATTTTATTTTTAAATTTTTTCGAACTTTTATTTTTGTTTTTTATATTTTTTTAAAAGAAATTAATTTTTTTTTTTACGAGTTATGGAAAAAAAACATTTAATATCTTCAAAATACAAAATGAGAATAATATAAATATATTAGTCGTGACTTTTAATTTTAGAAAAATAATTTTTGTAGCAACACTCCTTTTTCTTGATTGAATTTTTTGGACTTGGAAAATTATTCAACTTCTTTTTAATTATTTTTATTTTCATTTATGCGGCTGTTTTAAGGGTACTCTATGGCTACTCATCGACATAACATAGTTTATTATATATTTTCAAACAGTATTTTTGTACATTGGAAGAATACACACTTGCATCATATTTAAAAAAATGAACATGACATTCGTTATCCCTGATATTGATTGCTATGTTGCTGCTCTTTTCGAACACCAAAGGCTCATGAAATGGACTATTACAAAGATCAGTCATCAATAACAGGCTATGGTCTTGGCAGTTAGCTTTCAAAGATGTGGGAACACCTTAGTGGAGGCCTTTTTACTACAACCAGGATATCTTTCAACTTTTCTTTCAGTTTTTTTTTTGTTTAAATTTTGTTCTTTTTTTTATTTATATATTTTTTTCAACTTTCTTTTTTATATGTCTTAGAATGACATGAAATATACTTGTAACAAAAAAAAATCAAATTTAATATTTTCGAAATACAAAATGAGAAGGACATAGATGTGTAAGTCGTGACTTACAATTAGAAAACCAATGGTTCTAGTAGCATTTTTCTTTTTTTGAATTGGAAATTTTCCAACTTTTATTTTTTCTAATTAATTTTTTTTTTGGCTGTACCAGTGGTATTCTGTGGCTGCTCATCGACCCTACGTGACTGTACCAGTGGTACTCTATGGCTAGTTATCGAAACTACCTAGTTTTTTGTATGTATTAAATCAGTAATTTTTCTACTTTAGAAGGATAAATATTTGTATCATACTTTCTTGCAAAGAAATGAAAATGATTAATTAGAAAAAGTGTGTGAACATGAAAAATTCATCGTTGTATTGAATGCTCACACAGACAAATTTATGAACTATTAAACAAGTACTAGTGGGGATCTTATTGGAAGCGTACGCGAGCGTTATAGTTGCAGTGAGAGATTGAATTTCTTTGGTTATCGACAAAATTCAATGGTTATACAGTCAGTTGTGCAAGAGTCAAATTTCAAGAGATGATAGTGCTGAAAGATAATACGAGCCCAAAACTAAAAGTTGATGACGAGGGCCAACTTCCTGCTCATTGTACGGATAACAAGTTACCTCTTGATAAATCACATCAACATCTTTGTGGTATTACCATTAAACAGAACGTAAAAGCAAAACGAGTCTACTCCAGCATCAATGTCATAAATCATATCATGTCTATATGTCGGAGCTGTAACCTGTTTAAAAATAATGAGATAATAGACAGTATAATCGAGAGCGAAATTAAAAGGGCGTGAAAAGATAACACCACGAAGGAAATAAAGACAATTCAATGCAAAGTAAAGCCTCAATTGTCGTTAATAGTATTATAAGTGGTGTTTTACCGTCAAATTTCATCATTGAACAGAATATTAGTACTGATTAAAAAGTGAAAATGAAATACTCCAGAAAGTATATATATGTGCACATAATAGAGTTATTGTAGGATTGAATGCTGACAAGGACATTTATTTGAAAAATGAAAAAATTACTAATTGTAACACCTTTGGAAATGTATGTGCGCACTGTCATGACAGTGAAACATTGAATTTTTTCGGAGTATAAAAAAAATCAACATTGCTGATAGTGAATATAATAGAATAAAATTCCTAGAGATGAAAGTGCTCAAAGATGATTCACGTCTAAAAGTAATAGTTGACAACGAGGGCCAACTTCTTGCTCGTATCGTGGGTAACACGTCACCTATTGATAAATCATATCGTCATCTTTAGGGTATAAGCAATCAACGGAAGGTAAAACGAAGACAGGCATATTGCTGCACCGATGTCATAAGACATATAATGTCTTAATTGTTACCTGTGTAAAAATAAAGTGCAATAGACAGTGAAATCACCGGCAAAATAAAAAGGGCATTGGTAGATACTATCACTATGGACTTTAACGACAATTCTAAGAAAAGCAAAGCATCGGTGAATTTTGATAGAACAATTCATCATATAGTCAAGGAACGCAATAATACCAAAGATGAAGTGCATATTGAAATTGTAGGTGACATTGCAGTAAAAATAGTGTATGAATCAAAATGGATTAATGATTATTCTACTGGCTATGAACTTGGAGAAGAGAGTAGCTACAGTGTCAAGAGAATACATGATGAATCATTTTATGAAACAAATCCAAAGTGTCCAAAATTGTTTGATGATATTAATAATGTTTAATGATGTATGTACCATATCTTTATATTAATATTCTACATGTCGTTATTTCAATGAAAATATTTTCATGTATTACTTTGCTATGTGATTAATAAAAAAAAACTGATTTCATAAAATAAGTTTTTCAAATAAAAGTAAAGAACTCCACTAAACCAAAAAGGAACAAAAATAAAATCATATAATCTACCAAGCGTGAAACTACCACAAATCAGCATCTATAAATAATGAAACCCAAAACGAACAGAATTTACAATAAATAGCCGAGTCAGACTCAAAACGAGCTGAAATTAACAGGAATAGGGCTCAAAATCCCTATGCCTACCCAAGGCCGGAACATAATTTAAACTTTACTGAAAAAATATAAGTATTTTCACTTTTAAAACTTTACTCAATTAAATAATATAAAAACTTTGATTACTAAATACATGTATATTAAACTGACTATGCCTATTCATTTGTATTTTTTTTAGTACAGTGCAAATTATGTTCTGTCCTTGGGAAGGCATAAAGGTTTTGAGCCCTACCCATGTTAATTTCGGCTTTTTTTTAGTTTGACTCAGTTATTTATTGTAATTTGAATTCATTTTGGGTTTCATTTATTTATCGATAATGATTTGTGGTAGTTTCACGCTTCGTAGATTATAGGATTTTATTTTTGCTCATTTTTGGTTTAATAGTTTTTTACTTTACTTTAAAAAAACTTATTTTGTTGAAATAGCTTTTTAATTAATTTATGTTCGTTTTGTAATGACATAGTCTTTTCAGGGAAAAAGAAAGTAATACTTTAAATCTTTTCATTTTTTTAAGACTTTATAGTTTTGCTTACTATTTATATACTGGAGAAAAATTTTCAATTTTTAAAAACCTATACGCTTTTAAAAATCCGGACCCAAATAGTAGTGTTTAATTTAGTTTCATACATCCTCTAGTTGACCTTAAATAGAAAACTTGATACCATTCACAAAATAATCTGTTTACTTTCTTTGATAGCTTGGATACTCCCCTCCCTGGCCCCCCCCCCTCGGGACGCACCTGCTTCCAACCACTGTTTTACTTTTGAATCTTAAAAGGAGCACTAGAATTTCCGATTTCTAATTAAATTCAATCAAATTAAGATTATTCAGATTATAATATCCTTAGCCTTACGAGTAGTACGGAGCAGTACGGCTCAATTGCGACCGAAATTTTGAAAAACAGAATTTTGATATTAAATGAGGTACATAAAGAATTGAATTTTTATGGTGATTGCAAATATATAAGATTCATTAAGTTTAGTGTTACGCATCAAAGGCTAGGAGCCTGAGAAAATTTCCATGATTTTCAAAAAAGGGGAGACCCCTAAAGAGTAAGGGAATCTTAATGCAAGTTTTGCCATTAGATTCAGCGTATTCAAGAACCCTGATATCAAAGTTTCTAGCTTCCATCTGCAAAAATGTAGAATTTTGTATTTTTTGCCAGAAGAAAGATCACGGATGCGTATTTATTTGTTGTTTTTTTTTCAGGGCTTCGGGGCTAATTAGATCAAGCCAATAATCCTAGAATATAGAGGAAGGGCCTATTCGAAAAAAACTTCAAAGTATTGGTGCTCTTTTTAAGTGACTAAAAAAATTGGAGTGCAAGTGCCCTTTTTAAGTGCCCCCTCCACCCACCGTTTTTCTTAAAAGTCATCTGATCAAAACTCTGAGATAGCCATTTTGCTGTTTGTCATTTAAGAAAAAAAAAATCCTTAAAAAACTTAGTTAAAAATTAAAATAACTCATTTTGTCTAAATTTATAAATTATTGCCCAATACATTAATGACAAAAACTAGATTATTTAAAATTGATAAAGCCTGTTAACTATTGCACAAGATGGATGAATACAACACCAGCTTTTTGCGACTTTAATCTATAAACTTTTGAAGTTCCAAAAAATTGGTGTTTTTAGGTCTGAAACTTCAGGTTAAATATCAAACAAAAATTGGTATTAAATTGTCACTATCTCAAAAAAATTTCAAAAAAGAATAATGAAAGAAAAGTTATGAAAACAAACATTACAGTTGTTTTATTAGGGTTAGACCACTCCTAAGGTTCAAGTTGTGGATGTTCAGTCTATAGTGCCTTCACTTTACTGTGGTTGTCTTTATTACAGTCAAAATTAATACAAAAATCTAAGAAAATTCGTTAAAAGCCTTAATTTGGTGGCAAGTGGCATCATGCACTATGTTAGTACATGTTATGAGCATTTTATATGACATCATTTAAGCATTTTCTTATATGATGTCAAGCATACCATAAATAAGATTGAGTTTCCAACGCATCAGTTTATTAAATATTATAATGTCTATTTGAAGGTTCCAAAACAGAAAAAATTTACAGTTGCAGTTGCTATAAATGATGATCCTTTGGAACCAATACCTGAACTATTAAAGGTGATAAGATATGAATACCGAAAAACTGGATCGTCAATTACGACAATACCAATGCGGATAGCTAAGGCAAAGGTCATTGCTAAATTGTCTAAAGTAATCAAAATTCGAAAACGTGTCAAAAATGAAAAACCTCGTTACCGAAATTATTTTCTCAAAGTATAAGCAATGTGCTTTTAAAAATTTCATTTTTTTTTGATAAAATCAACTCGCTTTGTGATTAACCTTACAGGTTTGAACGCATCCAGTTATATAGTGTCAGTAGGAAGGCCCAAAAAACGAAAATTTGCAATTATTACAAATGATGATTCTCTTAAAAGACCTTAAAAAAGAAAACTAAAATTTTCAAGCTCGGTACATATCGTTGTTAGAAATCGGACTAGCTTCAATAACCAAATATTTTTAAAAGACATTAAATTGTGTAAAGAGCAAAAAATTGTAATTGCAAAAATATTTGTACATATTTTAACAAGTGATTTCAACAGCTCAAAAACCTTAAAAACAAAAATCTTTTTGAACGCAACTTTTTTACATTAGCAGGACTGCCTAGAAAAAATTGCAATTATTACAAATGATGATTCTCTATTTTGACAAGGGATTACAACAGCTCAAAAACCATAAAAAAGAAAAACAAAAGTTTCAAGCTCAGTACATAATAATCAAATATCTGTGAACAGGCTGCAGTATGAAAAGACATTAAAATGCGGAGAGAAAAAAACTGGTAATTTCAGAAATATCCGTATAAATTTTAACAAGGGATTACAACAATTCAAAACCTTGAAAAGAAACAGTATGAAAAGACATTAAATTAAATATCTTTAAAGACAGCAAATTGTCTGTGGTTAGAAGACAAGCAAAAAAGAGAATCCAAATGTAGAAGCCTGCCGCATGCTTGAGCCCTGTGGCTGTTAATTACAGAAATATTTCTATATATTTGAACAATGGATTTCAACAATTCAAACACCTTAAAAAAGAAAACCAAGTTTCAAGCTTCGTAGATATCCTTGTTAGACGTTGTAATCAGACTTGCATAAACAATCAAATGTGTTTGACAAGACCGCAATATGAACCGTGCCGGGCCGTGTCACGTGGCGGGACCTGGAGGTGAAGCCATCAGGCTCCCATTACAATATATATGCATGTATCCATGTTGAGCATATATAAACCCTTTTTTTCTTTTGCGCAAATCTGTCAGCAAAATTTTTACGTAGTTAAAATTTATTAAATTACAAGATTATAGATATTCAGTATTTTCTGAATTTCAACTCTAGTCTACCCTACCACCCCGTAGTATTTCCTTCTCAACAGCCCCAATTGTACTTCTTCTTACTGGGTGATTGGCAATTGCTTTTCAAGCAACAATGAAAAATAAAGTGGCCTAGCAATTCTATATCAGGGGCTTCTTGCTATCTTGGAAAGCTGTTGATTTAGGTGAAAAAATATATCAGAAATAGCTTTGGTTATGTATTTTGCTAATCAGTGTGTTCAGATCTTATTTCTTTTGAAAGAAAGCAATATTATGGTAGATCTGAGGACTTTGATCTTACTTCTGAGGCTTTTTTTTTCTTTTGCAAACCTCTTTTTTTATTCTACTCTCAAATTATTAATCCAATTAATAAGTTTTAATTACCAACTCATTTTGGTAACAATCAATTATCTCTAATTGAATAAAAACATAAACTGTTTTTTTTTTTTTTTTGTTTACTAGTAATTGCTAGATGACAGCAAAATTACATTGTTAATGCATTTTGACCACCTGGTATATTTAATGACTTTAGATTCAATGAGATCCATTTCTGATTCTAAATTTCAAGACAAATTCTAGTACAATATTTTTTCTAGTCAGACAGTTTTTTCTAAGAAGCAATAGCTTAGTTTTTGGTATTTTGAGGGATCAGAAGCTTTGTGAAGATGTAAAGTTAAGGTTCAAACATTGTGGTATTTAGGAATGTTACATTCGAGTAGGGTCTTTCATACCAGGCAAACCAGGTATTGAGCAAGTCTGGATAAAGTACTTCTCCCAATCCAAATCAGTTCAGACCTCTGGTTGGCAGCAGAAATAATACTGACCTCAATTAACACCCTGCTTTTTTCAGAAAGAAGAGAAAATTGTGGGTCCATCCAATCTTCCATCCAAAAGAGAGGAAAGAAACCAGATTAGACTGGGTAACATTGCTACAGACCCACAGATCAAATGATATTGCTTTCTGAAACTTTTTTAGTGAAAGATTACGTAAATTGTTCATTAAACGAGAATAAGCATATGCAAATAAAATATAATGGTGTTAGATAAGGGCTAGTCAAATACCAATTTATTACTCAATTATAAACACTTCACAACGAAATTATTGAGTGCAATTATATTCCTTTCTTTCACCCTGCTGTGTATCAAGTAGACATCACAACAACAATATAATACCCAAACTTGTTTTTCCCAGCCTTTTGGACAGTTTTGTACAATGTTGCACTATGTTTTGCACTATGTTAACTATAAAGCGCCGTAAAAGATGTCAGTATAATATTTCAAATATGTAAATAGGTAAAGTACCAATTTTAAGAGGGTCCGTAAAAGTACGGCAAAATACCCAATTTTACCAATGACAACACTCGAACAAACCAATATTTATCTTTTCTTTACTTCTGCAGTGGTTTCCCTAAGGATATATTAATCACTCATAAGGACTTCGCCACATTGGAACAATCCTAATGAGCATACATCCCCCTCTTAGCTCTTGATTAGAAATCCTGGTGAAAATCATAGTTGTAAGGATTTACTTCTCTGAGGACAGACCATAAACTACATACGTATTTTTTTTACAATATTTGAATCCCAATGATAAATAAAGAGATTTAAAAAAAGGAGAGAAAAAATTATAAGAAGAAGAAAATGGATTTTACTGGGGTGGTTAATCAAACACGGATACATATAGTGACTAATTTGGGAGGGGGGGGGGGTGGTATCCATAACCAAAGAGATGAATAAGATAAAACAAAACACAAAAGAAACTCACAGAAGAAATGAACAAACATATTCCACAAATCAATTTATGAACTGACAAAAATATATAAATGAGTAACAATAAAACAGACGAACAGTTTACAATAGGGCTCAGCAAGACCACAGGGGTTGTTATTGTAGATAATAAATGGGTTGTTATATGATTGTTAAGAATGAATTTAGAAGAATATTCCCTTTTTTATATGTCACACTTAAACAGCTTCTCATCAGTGTGTACTCTTCGGTGGTTAATCAAACTACCTGACCGAGAAAAAGTTTTTTCACATATATCTAACTTAAAAGGTTTCTCACCAGTATGTACTCTTTGGTGGTAAATCAAATGGATTGACAGAGAAAAAGTTATCTCATACATCTCTCAATTAAACGGTTTCTCACCAGTATGTAATCTTTGGTGCCGAATCAAAGGGCTTGACTCAGTAAAAGTTTTCTCACATATAGCACACTTAAACGGTTTCTCACCAGTATGTAATCTTTTGTGCCTAATCAAACTGCTTGACTAAGTAAAAGCTTTCTCACATATATCACACTTATACGGTTCCTCACCAGTATGTACTCTTTGGTGCAGAATCAAGCAGCTTGACCGAGAAAAATCTTTATCACATATATCACAATTAAATGGTTTCTCACCATTATGTACTCTTTGGTGGTTAATCAAATTGCCTGACTGAGAAAAAGTTTTCTCACAGACCTCACATTTAAACGGTTTATCCCCAGTGTGTACTCTTTGGTGATTAATCAAACTGCTTGACCGAGAAAAAGTTTTCTCACATATATCACACTTAAACGGCTTCTCATCAGTATGTACTCTTTGGTGGTTAATCAAATTACTTGACCGAGAAAAAGTTTTGTCACATATATCTCAATTAAACGGTTTATCCACAGTATGTGATCTTTGGTGCCGAAGCAAAGTGCTTGACTCAGTAAATTTTTTATCACGTATAGCACACTTAAACGGTTTCTCACAGATATGTAATCTTTTGTGGCTAATCAAACTGCTTGACTAAGTAAAATCTTTCTCACATATATCACACTTAAATGGTTTCTCACCAGTATGTACTCTTCGGTGCCTAATCAAACTGCCTGACTCAGAAAAAGTTTTATCACATATATCACACTTATACGGTTTCTCACCAGTGTGTACTCTTTGGTGGTTAATCTAATTACTTGACCAAGAAAAATTTATCTCACATATATCACAATTAAACGGTTTTTCACCAGAATGTACTCTTTGGTGCCCAATCAGAGTGCTTGACTGAGAAAAATTTTTCTCACTTATAGCACACTTAACCGGTTTCTCACCAGTGTGTACTCTTTTGTGCCGACTCAACCCGCCTGACACACAAAAAGTTTTCTCATATACATCACAATTATATGGTTTCTCACCAGTATGTACTCTTTGGTGCCGAATCAAATTGCTTGACCGAGAAAAATTTTTCTCACATATATCACACTTAAACGGTTTCTCACCAGTATGTACTCTTTGGTGGTTAATCAAATTGCTTGACTCCGAAAAATTATTATCACATATATCACACTTAAACGGTTTCTCACCGGTATGTACTCTTTGGTGCTTAATCAAACTGCATGACTCAGAAACAGTTTTCTCACATATATCACACTTAAACGGTTCCTCATCAGTATTTACTCTGTGGTGGTGAATCAAATTGCTTGACCAAGAAAAATCTTTCTCATATATATCTCAATTAAACAGTTTCTCACCAGTCTGTAATCTTTGGTTAATAATCAAACGGCCTGACTCAGAAAAAGTTTTCTCACATATATCACACTTATATGGTTTCTCACCAGTATGTACTCTTTGGTGGTTAATCAAACTGCTTGACTCCGAAAATTTTTTCTCACATATATCTCACTTAAAATGTTTCTCACCAGTATGTACTCTTTGGTGCTTAATCAAATTGCTTGACCGAGAAAAAGTTTTCTCACAGACCTCACATTCAAACAGTTTCTCCCCAGTGAGCACTGTTTCATGCCTTTTCAAATTGCTCACATGAGAAGGATTGTGTGTAACATCTAGTGATGAACTTCCCGGTCGATCTAACTCAGACGCTCTTGGTGAAAAATGACCATATATAACTAAATGTTGACTAAATGTTAAGAGTTTTGGTTGATCCACACCATCAAAACTGCACACAGTAGAATGAATTATCTCTATAATAAAAATAATTTTATTAAAATTAAATAAGGTGTAAACGATTCAATAATTAGAAATCAATGCAAGGTGAACATTCTATAGCTGTAACCTGTTTGGATCTACACTACCTGCCACTTCAAATTGAAACAAAAATGAGAGAACAAAACTTGAAATTAGTTTTACGTCATGGAAGAATCAGAATTAATATAATATATAAATCTTTATATAATATATCATATATCAATTTTATAAATCATTATATAATATATAATCATTATATAATAATAATCATTTAATCATTAAATGATTATATAATATAATATAATAATATAATATAAATATAAATATAATATATAATATATATATAATAATAATATATGTATATATATATATAAATATAATATATATAATATAAATATAATAATAATTATATAATCATTATATAATCATTATATAATATATATCATATAATCAATTTTATAAATTTTATAAATTATCTCAAATTAAGTAAAAATATGTTCACTACTATTGCTAGATGACAGCAAAATTACATTGTTAATGCATTTTGACCACCTAGTATATTTAGTGACTTTAGATTCAATGAGATCCATTTCTGATTCTAAATTTCAAGACAAATTCTAGTACAATATCTTTTCTAGTCAGACTGTTTTTTCTAAGAAGTAATAGCTTAGTTTTTGCTATTTTGAGGGATCAGAAGCTTTGTGAAGACGAACGTTAAGGTTCGAACATTGTGGTATTTAGGAATGTTACATTCGAGAAGGGTCTTTCATACCAGGCAAACCAGGTATTGAGCAAGTCTGGATAAAGTACTTCTCCCAATCCAAAACAATTCAGACCTCTGGTTGGCAGCAGAAATAATACTGACCTCAATTAACACCCTGCTTTTTTGACCTCAATTAACACCCTGCAATTAACACCCTGCAGAAAGAAGAGAAAATGTGGGTCCATCCAATCTTCCATCCAAAAGAGAGGCGAGAAACCAGATTAGACTGGGTAACATTGCTACAGACCCACAGATCAAATGATATTGCTTTCTGAAACTTTTTTAGTGAAAGATTACGTAAATTGTTCATTAAACGAGAATAAGCATATGCAAATAAAATATAATGGTGTTAGATAAGGGCTAGTCAAATACCAATTTATTACTCAATTATAAACACTTCATAACGAAATTATTGAGTGCAATTATATTCATTTCTTTCACCCTGCTGTGTATCAAGTAGACATCACAACAACAAAATAATACCCAAACTTGTTTTTCCTAGCCTTTTGGACAGTTTTGTACAATGTTGCACTATGTTTTGCACTATGTTAACTATAAAGCGCCGTAAAAGATGTCAGTATAATATTTCAAATATGTAAATAGGTAAAGTACCAATTTTAAGAGGGTCCGTAAAAGTACTGCAAAAGACCCAATTTTACCAATGACAACACTCGAACAAACCAATATTCTTCTTTTCTTGACTTCTGCAGTGGTGTCCCAAAGGATAAATTAATCACTAATACCGAATTCACCACATTAGAACAATCCTAATGAGCATACACCCCCCTTTTAGCTCTTGATTAGAAATCCTGGTGACAATCATAGTTGTAAGGATTTACTCCTCTGAGTACAGACCATATACTACATACGTATTTTTTTACAGTATTTGAATCCCAATGATAAGTAAAGAGATTTTAAAAAAGGAGAGAAAACATTATAAAAAGAATAAAATGGATTTTACTGGGGTGTTTAATCAAACACGGATACATATAGTGACTAATTTGGGAGGGGGGGGGGGGTATTCATAACCAAAGAGATTAACAAGATAAAACAAAACACAAAAGAAACTCACAGAAAAGAAATGAACAAACATAGTCCACACATCAATTTATGAACTGACAAAAATATATAAATGAGTAACAACAAAACAGACGAACAGTTTACAATAGGGCTCAGCAAGACCACAGGGGTTGTTATTGTAGATAATAAATGGGTTGTTATATGATTGTTAAGATTGAATTTAGAAGAATATTCTCTTTTTATATGTCACACTTAAACGGCTTCTCACCAGTATGTACTCTTCGGTGATTAATCAAACTACTTGACCGAGAAGAAGTTTTATCACATATATCACACTTATATGGTTTCTCACCAGTATGTACTCTTTGGTGGTAAATCAAATGGCTTGACAAAGAAAAAGTTTTCTCATACATATCACAATTAAACGGTTTCTCACCAGTATGTGATCTTTGGTGCAGAAGCAAAGGGCTTGACTGAATAAAAGTTTTCTCACTTATAGCACACTTAAATGGTTTCTCACCGATATGTACTCTTATGTGGCTAATCAAACTGCTTGCCTCAGTAAAAGTTTTCTCACATATATCACACTTATACGGTTTCTCACCAGTATGTACTCTTTGGCGCATAATCAAACTGCTTGACCCAGAAAAGTTTTTATCACATATATCACAATTAAACGGTGTCTCCCCATTGTGCACTCTTCGGTGGTGAATCAAACGGACTGACCGAGAAAATGTTTTCTCACAGACCTAACATTTAAACGGTGTATCCCCAATGTGAAATCTTTGGTGATTAATCAAACTGCTTGACCCAGAAAAAGTTTTCTCACATATGTCACACTTAAACGGCTTCTCATAAGTATGTACTCTTTGGTGCTGAATCAAATTACTTGACCGAGAAAAAGTTTTCTCACACATATCTCAATTAAACGGTTTCTCACCAATATGTAATCTTTGGTGCCAAAGCAAAGGGCTTGACTGAATAAAAGTTTTCTCACGTATAGCACACTTAAACGGTTTCTCACCAATATGTACTCTTTTGTGGCTAATCAAACTGCTTGACTCAGAATAATTTGTCTCAAATATATCACACTTAAATGGTTTATCCCCAGTATGTACTCTACGGTGGTTAATCAAATGCCTTGACAGAGCAATATTATTATCACATGTCACACTTAAATGGTTTCTCACCAGTGTGTACTCTTTGATGCCTAATCAAATTGCCTGACCCAGAAAAAGTTTTATCACATATATCACACTTATACGGTTTCTCACCAGTATGTACTCTTTGGTGGTTAATCAAAATGCTTGACCGAGAAAAAGTTTTCTCACATATATCACACTTAAACGGTTTTTCACCAGAATGTACTCTTTGGTGCCAAATCAGAGTGCCTGACTGAGAAAAATTTTTCTCACTTATAGCAAAATTATCTGGTTTCTCACCAGTGTGTACTCTTTTTTGGCTGATCAAACTGGCTGACTGACAAAAATTTTTCTCACATACATCACAATTATATGGTTTCTCACCAGTATGTACTCTTTGGTGCCGAATCAAATTGCTTGACTGAGTCAAAGTGTTCTCACATATATCACACTTATACGGTTTCTCACCAGTATGTACTCTTTGGTGGTTAATCAAATTGCTTGACTCCGAAAAATTTTTATCACATATATCACACTTAAATGGTTTCTCACCAGTATGTACTCTTTGGTGCCTAATCAAACTGCCTGACTCAGAAAAAGTTTTATCACATATATCACACTTAAACGGTTCTTCATCCGTGTTCACTCTTTTGTGCTGAATCACATTGCTTGACCGAGAATATTCTATCTGATATATATCTCAATTAAACAGTTTCTCACCAGTATGCAATCTTTGGTGCCGAAACAGAGGGATTGACTCAGAAAAAGTTTTCTCACTGACATCACATTTAAATGGTTTCTCACCAGTATGTACTCTTTGGTGGTTAATCAAATTGCTTGACTCCGAAACATTTTTATCACATATATCACACTTAAAAGGTTTCTCACCAGTATGTACTCTTTGGTGCTTAATCAAATTGCTTGACCGAGAAAAAGTTTTCTCACAGACCTCACATTCAAACAGTTTCTCCCCAGTGAGCACTGTTTCATGCCTTTTCAAATTGCTCACATGAGAAGGATTGTGTGTAACATCTAGTGATGAACTTCCCGGTCGATCTAACTCAGACGCTCTTGGTGAAAAATGACCATATATAACTAAATGTTGACTAAATGTTAAGAGTTTTGGTTGATCCACACCATCAAAACTGCACACAGTAGAATGAATTATCTCTATAATAAAAATAATTTTATTAAAATTAAATAAGGTGTAAACGATTCAATAATTAGAAATCAATGCAAGGTGAACATTCTATAGCTGTAACCTGTTTGGATCTACACTACCTGCCACTTCAAATTGAAACAAAAATGAGAGAACAAAACTTGAAATTAGTTTTACGTCATGGAAGAATCAGAATTAATATAATATATAAATCTTTATATAATATATCATATATCAATTTTATAAATCATTATATAATATATAATCATTATATAATAATAATCATTTAATCATTAAATGATTATATAATATAATATAATAATATAATATAAATATAAATATAATATATAATATATATATAATAATAATATATGTATATATATATATAAATATAATATATATAATATAAATATAATAATAATTATATAATCATTATATAATCATTATATAATATATATCATATAATCAATTTTATAAATTTTATAAATTATCTCAAATTAAGTAAAAATATGTTCACTACTATTGCTAGATGACAGCAAAATTACATTGTTAATGCATTTTGACCACCTGGTATATTTAGTGACTTTAGATTCAATGAGATCCATTTCTGATTCTAAATTTCAAGACAAATTCTAGTACAATATCTTTTCTAGTCAGACTGTTTTTTCTAAGAAGCAATAGCTTAGTTTTTGGTATTTTGAGGGATCAGAAGCTTTGTGAAGACGAACGTTAAGGTTCGAACATTGTGGTATTTAGGAATGTTACATTCGAGAAGGGTCTTTCATACCAGGCAAACCAGGTATTGAGCAAGTCTGGATAAAGTACTTCTCCCAATCCAAATCAATTCAGACCTCTGGTTAGCAACAGAAATAATACTGACCTCAATTAACACCCTACTATTTTCAGACAGAAGAGAAAATGTGGGTCCATCCCATCTTCCATCCATAAGAGAGGTTAGAAACCAGATTAGACTGGATAACAATGCTACCGAACCAGAGATCAAATGATATTGCTTTCTGGAACTTTTTGAGTGAAAGATTACGTAAATTGTTTATTAAAAGAGAATAAGCATATGCAAATAGAATAACATGGTGTTAGATAAGGGCTAGTCAAATACAAATTTATTGCTCAAGTAAAAACACTTCACAACGAAATTATTGAGTGCGATTATATTTCATTCTTTTACCCTGCTGGGTATCAAGCAGACATCACAACAACAATATAATACCCAAACTTGTTTCTCCCAGCCTTTTGGACAGTTTTGCACTATGTTAAACTATGTTTTGCACTATGTTAACTATAAAGCGCCGTAAAAGATGTCAGTATAATATTTTAAATATGTAAATAGGTAAAGTACCAATTTTAAGAGGGTCTGTAAAAGTACGGCAAAATACCCAATTTTACCAATGACAACACTCGGACAAACCAATATTTATCTTTTCTTTACTTCTGCAGTGGTTTCCCTAAGGCTATAATAATCACTCATAAGGACCTCGCCGCATTGGAACAATCCTAATGACCAGACATCCCCCTCTTATCTCTTGATTAGAAATACTGGTGACAATCAAAGTTTTAAGGATTTATTTCTATGATTACAGAACAAAAACCACATACGTATTTTTTTACAATATTTGAATCCCACTGATAAGTAAAGAGATTTAAAAAAAGGAAAGAAAAAATTATAAGAAGAATAAAATGGATTTTACTGGGGTGGTTAATAAAACACGGGTACATATAGTGAATACGTTGGGAGGGGGGGGGGGGGGTGGTATTCATAACCAAAGAGAAGAAAAATTTAAAACAAAACACAAAAGAAACTCACAGAATAAATGAACAAAAATATTCCACAAATCAATTAATGAACTGACAAAAATAAATAAATGAGTAGCAACAAAACAGAGGAACAGTTTACAATGGGGCTCAGCAAGACCACAGGGGTTGTCATTGTCGATTATAAATGGGTTGTTATATGATTGTTAAGAATAAATTTAGAAGAATATTCTCTTTTTTATATGTCACACTTAAACGGCTTCTCACCAGTATGTACTCTTTGGTGCTGAATCAAATTGCCTGACTGAGAAAAAGTTTTCTCACATATATCACACTTAAATGGTTTCTCACCAGTATGTACTCTTTGGTGCAAAATCAAATGGCTTGACTCAGAAAAAGTTTTCTCACATATATCACACTTAAATGGTTTCTCACCAGTATGTACTCTTTGGTGGTTAATCAAATGGCTTGACCGAGAAAATGTTTTGTCACAGACCTCACATTTAAACGGTTTATCCCCAGTGTGTACTCTTTGGTGCCTAATCAAACTGCTTGACTGAGTAAAAGTTTTCTCACATATATCACACTTAAAAGGTTTCTCACCAGTGTGTACTCTTTGGTGCCTAATCAAATTGCTTGACTCAGAAAAAGTTTTCTCACATATATCACACTTAAATGGTTTCTCACCAGTATGTACTCTTTGGTGGTTAATCAAACTGCCTGACTCAGAAAAAGTTTTATCACATATATCACACTTAAAAGGTTTCTCACCAGTATGTACTCTTTGGTGCCTAATCAAATGGCCTGACTCACAAAAAGTTTTCTCACATATATCACACTTAAATGGTTTCTCACCAGTATGTACTCTTATGTGCCTAATCAAAATGCTTGACTCAGAAAAATTTTTCTCACATATATCACACTTATACGGTTTCTCACCAGTGTGTACTCTTTGGTGCCGAATCAAATTGCTTGACTGAGAAAAAGTTTTCTCACAGACCTCACATTTAAACGGTTTATCCCCAGTGTGTACTCTTTGGTGATTAATCAAACTGCTTGACTCAGAAAAAGTTTTATCACATATATCACATTTAAACGGCTTCTCCCCAGTGTTTGCTCTTTGGTGGTTAATCAAATTGCTTGACCGAGAAAAAGTTTTCTCACAGACCTCACATTCAAACAGTTTCCCCCCAGTTTGCACTGTTTGATGCCTTTTCAAATTGCTCACATGAGAAGGATTCTGTGTAACATCTAGTGATGAACTTCCCGGTCGTTCTAATTCAGACCCTCTTGGTGAAAAATGACCATTTATAACAGAATGTTGACTAAATGTTAAGAGTTTTGGTTGATCCACACCGTCAAAACTGCACACAGTAGAATGAATTATCTCTATAATAAAAATAATTTTATTAAAATTAAATAAGGCGTAAACAATTCAATAATTAGAAATCAATGCAAGATGAACATTCTATAGCTGTAACCTGTTTTGGATCAACACTACCTGCCACTTTAAATTGAAACAAAAATGAGAGAACAAAACTTGAAATCAGTTTCACTTCATGGAAGAATCAGAATTAATATAATATATAAATCTTTATCAGCTTTAAAACTTGAAAGTCATACGGGATTTAAAAAGAATTTCATATGTTTTATCGAATAATTTCCTTTTGAACCCCTAGTTGAACTTATATTAAACTTGTATCATCATTTCACTTGGAAAACTAATTTAACGGCAACGTTCCGTAAATTAGGAAGGCCATTGTATCAATAAACTCGTAGACAGCAGAAAATAATTATAAAGTTCTAAAATGGGGGTCTACAGGGAAAAATGCCCCCCTTTCCCCATTTCACCATGACTTCGGAAAAAAAAATTAGGTTGAAACTAAATTGTTGTTCAGCTTTCATTTTTAGACTATAAACATTTTACGTAAAATGAAATGTTTTTTCTTCACGTTAATGATTTATCATTAAATACAAATTCCTTAAAAGGAACATTATTTTTAGCAGTGCATTTTTCCCAGCATGATGAATGTCTAGTAGTCCATAAGACACAGTTGCTCACAAGTAAGTTCTACGTTCCGTGAGTTATATACCTTCTCCCAGCAATGGTTTAAATTGCATGTTGACGCAGAACACCATCGGGGGAGGATCTTCGATAAAACAACTGCGGCAGGACGTAAGATCCAGATCTCTGGACAAAGGCCTCTGCAGAGGGCTGGCTTGACCCTGTCGGGTTACCTACAAGACTGGGAACCAAATCTATTCCCACTTGAGGAGTGGCACCATTCGAGGAAATTATATCCCAGTAAACGACAAAGCATTCGCACGAGATTCTGACTAATGGATAATTGTTATGGGCTTTGTCTGTTTTGATGGGTGTTTTCAGGCTAAAAAGTTATATT
Source organism: Artemia sp. Qi Xiang Cuo (assembly GCF_049724085.1). Taxonomy (NCBI): domain Eukaryota; kingdom Metazoa; phylum Arthropoda; class Branchiopoda; order Anostraca; family Artemiidae; genus Artemia; species Artemia sp. Qi Xiang Cuo. The sequence continues at coordinate 6,258,072 of NW_028297432.1, forward strand.
TTCGTATTAAAGCTATAAAGTAGCTTATTCCGTATTAAGTCTCGAGTTAAGCACAGTTGTGTTCTATCCCCCGTTATATTATAGTATAGCGTTACACTATCCCCAGTTATATTGATCATTTTGGTGAAATTTGTCTTATAGAGCACAGGAAAGGCAATGGAAGAACACGGAATGAAATGGGGAAGTATAAATTTCCAAGACATAGGTTACACTGATGATTTGAACATCCTAGATGAAAATGTGAGCAAATTGAATGAACTTTTTGAGATTTTGCGAGTTCATGGTGCTAGAATAGGTTTGTAAATTAACGTTAAGAACACTAAGTCACTAAGGCTAAGAAGCAGTGAAAAAAAAAAGGACTTTGGGTATCGAAAAGGTCGATCAAGTGGACAGCTTTACTTACCTTGTTAGTTTTATGAGTGAAGATGGCGGGTACCTTGATGATGTTCAACGTAGAATAACCAAGGCTCAGGGTACTTTTTCAAAGTTGAAAAAAGTTTAGAACAATAGGAATAGATGTTTTCAAACCATAATTAGAATATTGCAAGCTCTAATGATGACAATGGTCAAATATGGTTCTGAAGTATTGGCGCTCCGAGAAACGGAGGAACATTTGCTAGATGTTTTCAAGAGAAATTGCCTATTGATTGTTTTGGGTACCTGACTGACTGATTGTATTTCAAACGATAGGCTGTAAGAAAAGTATAGTTCAATCCCGCTTTCTAGGATTATAATTGAGATAAAGGTTGAGATGGTTAAGGCACGGTCTGCGGATGAAAGATGACAGATTGCCAAAGATTGTTCTTTTCGGTCAACAGTCTAGGGTTAAACAGAAAGCGAGTCGTCTGTGGTTTGGGTGGGAGGACCTCATAAGGAAAGATTTAAGGGAAATGGGAACGTCGTGGGAGGGCTCAAAGAGGGAGGCTTAGAATAAATTAGGATGGAAGAGGAGCTCGCATAGATGTAATGGCCTCACGGCTTTTGGTGCTTCGGTGAGTTGTTAGTAGCACTAATGGTAGTATTTAGCTCTGGAAAAGAATAACAAGCAATTATTTTATTGCATCTGATCTTTTGCAAATTCCGAGTATGCACGACAGCAGAAAGCATAATAACTGACCCAATTTTCAGTTGCTACATTGCACTTTATTTTGACGCTACCATAGATAAGTTTATAAAAAAAGACAGAGAAATAGACTAAGCATTGGATTTCAAATACTCCATTTGGCCTAGGGTTTAAGATCCCCTTAAAAGATATAATGTTGTGACAAGCTTACAGTTCTTACTTGCATAAAGTGAACAAGACACTTGTATAGCGAGATTCATTTTTTTTCAAATCTATGGATTCATCGAGTCAGAAATACGAAAGTAATCAGAATTTTCAACAGAGGATTATTTAAACTTGCTTAGAAATTAAATATTTTACCTATATTTCATGTTTTCAATACGTTTTTCACTATCAAAATTCAAAGTAAATTTCAAAAATGTGCTTGGATGAATGACTAAAACTGACACTCAACTATCAAATGATATCAGGACTGTCGATATTAACAAAAAAAACTTGCAGAGGGAAAAAACTTTAATAACCTACGAGCTTCGACCTACACAACGAATGCAGAAATGTATTCTCCTGTTTTCAATAAGCAGGAGAGGTACGCAATGATGCAAATTTTAATTAGATACTTTTCATTTGAATCTGACGTTATTTTTGATCGGTTTTGGGATCTTTTATTTTTGAATTCTGAAAAAAAAGATATTTAAACAATAAAATATCAATTTTCTTCTAAATTTAAATAAAAACTGTTGCTCAGAATCTGTTTCCGTTCTGGCTTAAATATAAGATAAATGTCCACTTTGGTACTTAAATCCACACTGTGTTGGTATAACTTTTTAGTTACTTAAAAAGGAAGTTTAACTATTTTTAAGTATAAGAGCCTCGCAAGGAAAAACGTCTCGCGATTTTTTTGTGCTTAACATTTGAGTTATTTTGACGTGCAAATGTATCATTCAAAATGAAAACTTAACTTTCCAACGACTTTGGTAATGCAATTTAAACGCTTTAATAACCTAAAAAATGTGACGTGACATTCAAAAAAAGATTTTTATGTAATGTTTTTTTTCTTTATTTAGATATTCTTTATTGTCCTTTGCTATCCCTTTCTCAAACAAATATAATAAACTACGTCCTTTCTTATATCTCTGCAAGTTTTGGCAGGGTAATTCCTCTCGAGGAATATATGGACTAGAAAGTCATTAACTCATGTTTTTAATGTCAAGTTCTTCTATATTTAGTATGGTTACTATATTTCAGTTCTTCTAATTCTTCAGAAAAACAACTTCTTTAATTTTCGATAATTTTTATGTCGAATTTCAAAATTTAATTCTATGTCATCAGTGATACAACAATATAGTTAGAACGATCAAATTGTGATAACGAATAAGAAGCAGAAAAAATTAATTTGCTAGGGCCATCGATTTCCCACAGACCGACTTTGGAATTTTTTTTAAATTATTGAAATTAGAATATTTAGTTTCTTTAGCTGGTTGATATTATTTCCAATAATTAAATTTTTTTAGATTTCATGCTTGTTTGTGTTAAAATTTTAAATATTATAAATAAACTGTAATTAAGTATTATTGGTATAATTTCGGTTTGTGTAAATTGGCCTGTATTTATATATATATATATATATATATATATATATATATATATATATATATATATATATATATATATATATATATATATATATATATATATATATATATATATATATATATATATATATATATATATATATATATATTTTATATATATTTAAGTGGTCAGTTGGTTCATTTTTATTTTTATTTATACTTTCCAATTTTGGAGGTTAATAAATGCTTGAATTTGAATTATGCTGTTGATACTGCTTGACATATTGTTAATGTTATGCTTGTAAAATTTACAAAAACTTATCATGTTTGACAAAATATTTGCTTTTCAAAATAAGTTCACAAAACTAATAGTTCAAAACATACCTTCATGATTGTTATCCAGACTTTGGGAGTCCGATTCAGATGTTAAACTGTTTATCCTGGATGCAGCACCCACAGGTAGATATTGATGCTCATATGATAGGATAGAAGTAGAAGTGTCTCTAATCGTTTCATCTCCAGTTGATGAAAGGTCTCCAGCTTCAACTAAAAAAATTAAAAATAAACACGGAGAAAGAAAATAATAAAAGTAGGATTAAATATTCTCAATAATTTACCAATAAATAATGAAATCCTCAAAAGATAAAAAAAAACAGACTACAAGCGTGAAAAATAACACTAAACATCAGACCTGAACAAATTTAAGCGTTATAATTTGATGCAACCGTGATAATAGTATGATAATTAATAAAAGGTAATATGATTAATAGAAAACCAATTTCACGATTTGGCACTTTATTCATAAATTTTCACATCCAAATGACATCTAATTAATTTTTGGAAATAGAAATAACTAGAGCTAACCTATTTATACATACTGAGAACTACCCTTTGGGGACTGGCAACGCATAATTGCAAATTATCAGTGCTTCTACCTTCGGCCTTTGGCTTATTGGCTACCTTTTGCTTATTTAAAAAAAGGCAGTAGAGCTGTATAGTTTCACAAGCATCTTTTGAGTCAATGTCAATTACAGTTTAGTATGTCATTACAGTTTAGATAGTCAAGCATCTTTTGAGTCAAAGTCAATTACAATTTAGTCAATGCTAATCTATAGTTTCTGAAGTTCTTTTGAAGAACTTTAATGAGGTGTTATAGAAATATTCAAAACGCCCATAATCACAGTGGCGAAGGTACCGTTGCACTAAGATCTCATGCATTTATATCATAAAAGCAGGTGTGAGGTTACGACGTTCTTTTTCTATATAAACAAGGTTCTGTGCCACTTGTCTCTTTGTGATCGTTTTTCTGTTTTAATAGCACGAGTCACTCGGATACCAGAGTGGGGTAAATATATTCTTACAACATCTTATTTTAGGGGGAAAGGATGATGATATGGTGATCACTTATTGCATGCTTGCAACACTTATTGGATATTTTATAATCGAAATAAAAGCAGTACTACCTTTCAATTAGACTATCTAAAATATATTGTGGTAATAGATTTTTCTGAGTGATCTCCTTCTCTTTTTCTAGGTAAAAGATAGTTAGAAATGTTTTTGTTTTTGTTTCCTATTCTAGGCATTTAAACTTCATAATCTTGTATTTTCCATGCAATTAAACAGATTTTGTGATTTCCCTAGAATTTTTTTTTAAAGGTAAGTTTGCAAAGAAAGTTAAAGAACCTCATATTGGGATAAAAGTAGATATATGATTAATGAAAAGGGTGTAAAAAATCAAAGTTTGTCGCTTAAAAGGTGAGATTCTCAAGAAAATTTTGTGTATTTGATATTCTCTAATAATTTTTCTAATTTTATTTAGTGATGGTTGCTTAAAGTTGCATTATGGGATCAACAAAGCTCAACTGTTACTTGATCAACATTGATGTACCTTGTAGCAAAGAACAGTAATTTTATTCTGAAAACAATAATAAGAATACAAAACCGAATAAGCACAGCTTTCTTAAAGTTAAAGAACCCTATTAAACCTTTTGTGCGGTGTTCTTATTTTACATTATACAAACTAAAACATAGCAATTAAAATGATACCTCAAAGCTTTTCAAGTTTAACAAATAATATACTTAAAATCTACTCAAGTAAATTTACTTGTTTTTATTTTACTTTAGTTTTTATCTTGGCTTTACAAAATCATTTTTAGTTTCTTTGGGGAAATGCATCTGCAAAAATATAATTTGTAGAGTTTAATGTTTGGTGATTACAAATAAACGAAAGATTGAAATTTTACCCCTTTCTTTGATTGCCCTTCCAAAACCAAACAGCATCCACTACTCAGTGGTGTAAAAAACAAGGTTGCTGTCAAAAGTGGACTCTTTTCTGAGTTTAATGAATGACCGCCTTTCCATACCTTTAACCTGACTATTTTAGAAAAGGATGGGAATAACACTGTTTAACTTTATAGATATTTTGTGAACATTGAACTTACAACAGAGTTGAACAAATAATAAATCCTGATAAATGATTATATAACGTTCATGATGCCCTGGGATGAAAGTAAATTGATACAACGAGCTCCAGGTTTGTGACTCAGAGTCTGTGGGACTGCAGTTTCGGAGATCAATTCTCTATCAGTGGCCCTGCCTGCAACTTGTATCTTCTTTTCTATTGAAATTTGGAGGGATCAATATGGCATGTAGTACATCAATACTTCAGCGGAGTGTGTGGGATAATGGAAGATGAGTGCTTTAGTTGGGTTGGGCGATGCGTGAATTGAGGAATTTCCCTTTTCAAACTAATATTAAAACACTATTATTTTCAAAGATACTTTCGTCACTGCCATACATAGCCTCACTCTTTACACTAAAGTTTGACTCTTTCTCACAACTGAATATTTTAGAACAATTAAAAACTTTAGCATAAAAAGCGAGTCGTTGAGGAGGGGAGAGCCCCTTAAATATACGGAAATATTTCTGTTCGTTTTAATTTTTGGTGTCGCTCCTTACATTCCGTTAAAAAAAAAAACTTGTTTTTTTTTTATTTAATCTTTTAACGTTTTTGAATTAATTCAGGTTTTTATTTCGGTTCACCGTACACGAATAATTAAAACAAAATTTGCATATTCATTTTACTTTTATTTGGTTAAATGGCTTTCTCGAAAGTTGTTTAATCTTATTTACGAACGTTTTTATTAATAATAAATATACGCAACTTACGAATTAACTTACGTAACAAACTTCTATATTCGTATATTTTTAATAGGTATATTAGGGGGTTCGCCCCCTAGTCAATAACTCGCACTTTACGCTAAAGTTCAAATTTTGTTCCAATTCTTAAAAAATGAACCCTTGATCACAAAGGCAGTTAATTAGAATAAATAGCTCTTATGAAATTAAGAAAAAATCTTTGGATTAATGTGTGATGCTTTTTCTAGGGGGCGGACCCGATAATATTAGTAATAATTTCTTTTCGTTTTAAGTTTTGATGTTGCTCCTTGCTTTAAGTTGAAATTTTTTTTTTTTATTTAATTTCTCATCGTTTTTTTAAATAATGATGGGAAATCCGGCGCCCCCGGGATCGCACTGTCCTGCCCCCATGGAAAGATCCTCCCACATAGCCCCCGACCCCCCCCCCCACAACCAGAAGAAATAACCCTTGCAAACGGATGTATACTTCCCAGTAACTATTAGGCCTGCTATATGTATACAATTGGTAAACTTCAAAACTTTCAACCCGTCCCTAGATGACTGTAGGGGGATTCAGTTGTCCTAAAAGACATAGTTATACTTTCGACCAGGCTTAATAAAATGGATTTCTCAGAATTTTGATTGGGTGAATTTGGGGAAAAATAGAGCGTGGGAGCTCCATTTTTCCCCAATTTTGCCCTCCATATTTTGGTTACTTATAAAGGGCACTAGAACTTTTAATTTACGTTCCAATGAGCCCTCCCACAATATTCTAGGACCACTGGGTCAATAAGATCACCCCTGGAAAAAAAAAAATAAAATAAACACGCATCTGTGATCTTTCTTCTGGCAAAAAATACAAAATTCCTTATTGTTTCAGAAAGGAACTCGAAACCCTTTTTGAAAAATCAGGCAAATTTTGTCAGGTGCGTAACTTTTGAAGGGTAGGGCTAAATTTTCTGAAACTTATATCTTTAAAATCATCATTAAAATCTGTTTCTTTGGTTGCTCTATTGGTATCAAAATTCCGTTTTTTAGAGTTTCCGTTACTATTGAGCTGGTTGCTCCTTACTTACAGTTTGTTACCACAAACGGTTTGATAAGGCTATGAAGGTTCGAATCAGCAAATTTTTATTTTGAAGAAAATTTGATACTTGTTAATTATCCAGAACACACTCAAGAATTTGATAGTTAAGATCTCAGAGAAAAAATAGTTCAGGTGTCTGTATTTGGAGAATATTATCTTAGGCTCAGTGGAAAATCTACATTGGATGTATGCTCCAGAAGTAACCTGACCTCCTCACTTTCTTCGCTTGGTGTTAATACCTGGAGAGTGCCACCCTACGTGGTCTGTACCACCTGATTATCCCACTGCCAGTAATGCGTTGAAAGTGAAGTAGCTTAGAAGTCTGTAGAAAAAGTTCCATGGCCCCTCATTTTATGTAATAAAATATATTCAAAATCTTTTTTTTATACCACAAATATTATGATAAGAAAAATCTCAAAGCTCAAGTGCATGTAATGACTTGAAGTAGTTTTATATTTTGTACCCTTTTTTCTTACTAATAATGATGTTTTGGACACAACAGAAAAATAATTTTCACTTCTTCCAAGGGAAAATCTTCTTCCTCTCTGACTAACTCCTATAAATACAGGAAATTCTTTTGTAACTGAATATCTATAATGAGAATCTCACTATTTAAACTTTTGTTTACTTGACTTTTGTTTAAACTGGCTTTTGCTAGAGTTGTTCATGGAAGTTTCTACCTATGATAGCATAGTCCCTTTAATGATTTGCTTATATGATAATATAGTTATTTGCGTAATAATTCCATCTTTTCTTTTAAAAACAGAGGTCGATTTTAGGGGATTATTTGACACTGACTGAATTGTTTTGTGTTTAACACTTAAATTGTTTTGATGAGTTTTCCAAAATTCAGAAGGCAAACTGAATCTTACTATAAACGTTTAGTAATAATAATAATAATAATAATAATATATTATCAGCTGGATTTACAACAACGGAGATAAACAAGTGGTGTGAGAAAAGAAAGACAATCATCTGAAAGTACAAAGTATTGACAAAACAATACTTAATATTTACCACTACAACTCTTTGAACAACATTAGCAAACTTTTTATTCATAAATTTGCAAATTCCAGAATTTGTAACAGATTGTTTTCCAAAATACATTTCGTACTTTTAAGTTATTTTTTTTTTTCACCTCGTCTTTTATATGGCATTTTTAAATATTCATACTATGAAGTACTTGAAAATACTAGTTTTTTATAGGTTTTATAAGTAAAATATTACAAAAATTAATAGATTATAAAAAAACCAAATGCTTGAGATGTACCTGTACTGTCAAAAAAGGTGGAGCTCTGTTCCTGAGTGTCAGGTTCAAGTTTACATGGTCCTGAAAAGCAGCAAAAACTATCCACAGGAGCATCTTCCCTTTTAGGAGACAAAAGATGGGGTGGAAACTCAAAAAGCTCTTTATGGTCACTTGGTAAAGCCTCTTCAACTTCTGAAAGAAAGCGTAAATAAAAGAGACATCAAATACTTTCAACAGAAAAGCTTACAAAACAAGCCCTACAACTTCCCCTTTTTCAACATATTATCCAACGCATAATAATCCTTTTAAGGACAGATATCAAACTATCTTTGGCAAACAGCCACATCAAATCTCAGGATTTAGAGTTAAAAAAAAAAAGGAATACTAAAATTCTTCCAGAGGTTATGCAGTTAAGACGCTGATCAGTTGGCTAATTATCTAGGGTAAAAAAAAAACCTTAGTGGCAATGTTGCTTTTTCCTCTTAGTAGCCTACTAATACCAGTTTTTTTTAGTGCCAGGCAATTAAATTGTTCAATTAATTCTTTTTTTTGTATCTTTAATTCATTTTCTTTCAGATTCCATTTGTATGTGTGTCCCTTTAATTTTGGAAAACATATACATATACATGAAAGAAAATAGATCCCCCCAGTCCTCTTTGCCCTACACACTCAAATATTATAGATGATCATCGAATAATTTTTTATTCCAATTATAATGGAAGAACTGACATACACTCACCCCTTCTAAGACTCATTTTTAATCTTCTGACCCCCCCCTCCAAAGTATCTTCTAGTTTAAAACACTCTAAATTAGCAGAAAATATAGCCCGGAGACAAACACAAAATTTTAAAACACAACAAAATAAGAGTCGGACTATTTCAGTTCAAACTATCATCAGATTCAATAGAGCTTAAGTTTAAATCTAAGTACAAGTATTGATTAAAATCAATAACAAAATTATGTTGTGAAAATCGTGGGCCTGTTCTCAAACTTCTTTAGAGCGTCAGAGACTATCAGTCTAGCATTGAGCATTTTGACTTTCATCAATGATTTTTCCTCGGTCATGATCCGACTCTATGAAGGTAGCAAAGACTCAAGCCAGAAAAAGGAAAAGACTAAAAGATAGCTTAGTACAAGAAGATATAGGGGCAGTATAGGAACCAAGTTAGATGTAACAATGTCTTTTTGAGCAGAAGAAAATGTATGTTCACAAAACAGGCAGTGTTACACATTGAAACGTTTTAAATAAAACTATTGCACATAAATTTGCTTCGCTTGTCCTTTATAAGGAAAAAGACAGCAACCTCAAGTGCTTTCCAGCTAATGACAAGAAAATATGAAGTTTATGAACCTTTTTTCTAAATCGTGAACCATTTATGAACCTAGGTTAAAAATATGAACTTTTTTCATAATTATGAACCCAGTGGGAGGCCTGAGGTTACGACGTTCTTTTTCTATTCAAACAAGATCCTTTGCCACTTGTCTCTTTGTGATCGTTTTTCTGTTTTAATAGCATGGGTCTACTCAGATACCAGAGTGGGGTAAAATACACGCTTGCAACAACTTATTTTAGGAGGAAAGGATGATGATCTGGTGAGCACAGGAATCAAAACAACGCCAAGCTATCAAAATATGGATTTGTTCTAATTGTAACCATTTTCAAGTGTTTTCAAGTCCCTTTCGAAATTTACACAAAATCCTTCTCTCTAGACACTTATTTTTCAAAAAGCGTTTTCATACTTTAGGCTACTATGCACCATGGTTCGCTCTGATTTACTCTTTACTAGGCTGCAGCAATTAGTCTATTATTTTTTTTTATACTGCTCAGTAAGGAATTTAAAGGGATGCACTAAATTTCAAATAGGAACAATATATACTTTTGTATGTATTGGCTGTATTTTGTATGTATTGGCTTTTGGATACTTTAAAAAAATATTAAGGGTGTAACCTTACTTTAAAAAATTAAGGGTGTAAAAAATCGAAGTTTGTCACTTAAAAGGTGAGATTCTCCAGAAAATTTTGGGTAAAAATTTCTAATTTTATTTAGTTATTAAAAGTCTTCATTATGCTTAAAGTCTAAAGTCTAGCTTAAAGTCTTAATTACGGGCTTGACCAAGCTCAATTGTTACTTGATTAGCTATGCTGTACCTTATAGCGAAGAACAGTAATTTTATTTTGAAAATAATAATAAGTATACAAAACCAAATAAGCGCAACTTTCTTAAAGTTAAGGAACCGTATTAAGCCTATGACCAGCACAATTAAAGTCATATACTATTTCAAATTTAAAACAACCTGAAATAACAATCAACGAAAGAAGCAAATAGGAGATCAAAAACAAATAAGAAATTATTTGTATAAGAGCTCATCTAAAAGCCAATAAAATAAACTGAAATAATCATTTAGCAACCAATATTTTTTTTTAGGGCAACACAATAGATTTAGATGGTTAAAAAAAGGAACAGCTTCTCTCTTGCGCTTTAAGCCCGTAGCAAAAGGCCAGAACGGTTTTTTTAGCAGACAAATGTCACTTTTCCTTTTTGGCTTAGAGTTACCTACACTTTAATTGTAATTTTCAAGCAAAACTCTTGTCGTCAAGGCAAAAATTTCATAAGAGAAAATAACTTGGCTTTGTAATATGATTCTGCATTAGTCATCACGCGGGTTTGCAAGATCCTGGCCCATTGATTTTTATGTTATGGGGAGTGTGAATTCAATTTTGGAGTTTGATACATTAGATTGGTCTGCGTCAAAGAAGGACACGCCCGTGGCGACCCTCTCTTTTCATGTTTTCATATATTTTGCAGTTAGTTCGTTTTTCGAATTCGAAGATCATGTTGAGAAGTGATAGTACTGCTATCAACTTTGGTAACTAAAAGTGAGTTACTTTACTACGACTGCAGTAGATTATATTCCCCAAACCCGGGCCGGATTAGGAAAACGGTTTTGTTATTTATAATAATTCCCATATTGACATAACCGTTCACCTCCCCCCCCCCCCCAAAGAGGTATTTATAGAAGGATTAGTGGTGACACAGGTCGTGAGACTATGGGCAAAATAACTTGCCCCTTGCTCCCTCCCCCATAGGTAAAACACTTTTCATATTTCCACTGGTTTTAATATCAGTGTTGAAGAGCTTGTGGAACCCTGTCAAACCCATGAACTTTTCAAGTATCTTGAGCATTGTATCTTTGGTTATTAACCGAGATTAATGAGCATCTATTTGGTCAAGAAATGACAACTCTAAAGCACATATATCTCGTCTAACCCGGCTGTAATCAGTACAGTCATGTCTAAGTATTGATTTCTTTAGAAAACAACTTAAATTGACCTTGAGTAACTATTTGATTCCTTGAGTAGTCAAATAGTGGGTGGGATGCAATGTTGATAAAAGATTTCAGACCCCAAATTACAATTACATCAAGCAGTGATCCATTAGGGATTCCTCAAGTTGGAATCCAGGGATCTGCCGAAACCATTGCCTAGTAGTGGAAACTAACAGTCAGATGAAGTAAATATTCTTCTAGGCATTCTAGCACAGGGGCTACAGAACATTTACTTGAGTACCCATGTCCTTCAACCTACTCTAGGGACGGGAGATTCAAATCTCAAGCAATAATAAAAATTTTCGAAAACTAGGAAAGGTTATTGATTTCCATTATATAGCTCTTAAAGAAAAGGAGACAACGAAAAGAGAGGAAAGGAGAAATTTCTTAACTCATACCTTTAATATATGGGCGCTTCCATCTGGATGGATTTAAGGTTGTATAGTCATGATCTATTAGGGCTGCAATATGCCGTTTGTAGGGAGAATTATATTGATTTTCATGCAACAAGTTGTCTTCAGTTGATGACATATCTAGAGCGTCATCTGACTGAAGTGAGTCTGTTCCTTTCAGCAAGGTGCTCTGAAGAGGGGCTCTTGATCTGACTGTAAAATAAACAGAACTTAATTCTTATTTTCGTACTTTAACCAGCTCCTTCCACTGTCAACAGCTCCTTATTGTCACTGCACACAAATATCAACTTCCAAATAAAACGCAATTAAATGGGACATACAAGTTCAACCAAAAGTTATATAATTGCTAATAGGAATAAAACAGAAAGACCCAATTGCTGAGTGATTGGACGATCCACTATTTTCGTTCTTATGTATTTTAGGTTTCGATTTGAATCCCCTGCAAGATTTGGCTTGGCTAAAAATTAAAAAAATGTTTTGTTTTGGCACACTGATACTTCAGTACAGATAGTTAAATCTTAATAAGCCTTTCAAAGCTCTAAAGAAGAGAATATATGACATTTTGATGAGCACAAAAACTAAAATATTTTTTTAACATGATTACCACTGTTAAAGATGCTTCAAATGACTATACAATTGGAGTTTATCGAGTTAGTTTGAGACATAGTCTCCAGAAGTACAGTGACTAAACTTGACTAATTTCGTCTGTCTCTAACTTACTTTACAAATAAGAATCAAGTAAATTGAAATAATAATTAAGCAGCTACCATTTAAAGTAAATATATAGGGCTGAGGAAAAAGAGCAGTTCTGTTTTGTGCTTGTTATTAACATGTTGTCGTGTGCACATTAATTTACGTTTAATAAGTGACAAATTCTTAAGATTATTATTATTTTAATTAATTGTATGTTTAAAAACATTTTATTTTGGGGAATCCCATAATTGCAAAAATCTGCATACAGAGAAAAGAAAATAGTTTTTTAGTCATTATCAAGAAATTGTAAAAACAGATATACTAAAGGATATATGGTGATATAGCCATACTTATCCTAGAATTTAAATTTTTTATATGCACCTTCCGAGTCAATAGAAGTGAGAGCAAATTCCTCGGAGTGAGACTCAAGTTTAAATGGTACTGAAATATTGCGGAAAGGACCCAAAAGACTATCTTCAGGTTTTGGAGACAAATTAGAGTTTTGAATGTAAAACAGAATCTCACAGTCACTTGGTAAAGAAACTTCAACTTCTAAAAGAAAATACCATTGAAAGGGATAAAAAAATATATTGCACAAGGAATAAAGTGACTGACAGAAGTATAATAGCAAGATCCAGTTGCTCATAATTGTATGATCTATTTTTTTTATTTTATTTTGGGTTTACATTCGAATCATATGTAAGGTTGGGTTCAGATTAAAGCTGATGAAAGTTTGGTTCAACTCTTGCCCCGGGCTTTAGGGGGCTTTGTCAATCCAGAGGGAAAGTTATTTAACCTTTCGACTATTTTAAACAAAATGACTATATAAAAAAAATTCATCAGGTGCATTTGGGGAAAAGAGGGCACTAGTTGCCCTCAGGTCACTTTTGAAACATAAAAGGGAAATAGAACTTCCTATTTCCAACCGAATTGGCCCCTTTCACAGTTTTTATAACCATCCCTTTTGTAGAGGGTGTCTCTGAAAAAAAAAACTAAATAAATAAGTACCTGGAGAAAACATAGTCTGGGGAGAAAAATACAAAGCAAACGAACAATAAAACATTAAAGTCTTAATTCTGTTTACTATAATCAATGATAAAATGTTGCCTCTAGCTGTATTATTAAAAATTAAACAAAATACATTTTTTCTATATTTTCAGTATTATCATGGCTGCATAAATAACTGCAGCCCTGTAAAGAATTAACCACAGCCCATAGAAAAAAAAAACAAAAAAAAAACGTTTCAACAAAAATTGGCCATTTGTAGCTGATGCAGGAATGCTAACTATTATCTCAATTATTCTTAATAGTAAATTTTCATTTCAAAACAAATTTGTTGAAATTACAGAAATTATCCCAAAACCCCTGAAAAATGCCATCAAATCAAACGAGTACATAACTTAAAAGAACATGAATAACAACTTAAACTGGCGAACAAAAGAAAGAGAATATTGGTTCTACAATGTCTTTTCTTTTAGTACAGTTGAATCACCCGAATGGTCCTGGTAATATTTTATCCAAGTTTTAAAGCAGAAGAGGCATTAATTATAAAACAGACGTCTTTCCCTCCCGTTGAACTAATCCCAAAGGACCCAAGCTTACAAAATAACTGATTAGTGTACTATAAATTTATATTGTCGTGTTCTGTTTCCCTGACTAGATCTTACAAGTTCAATAACTACTACTACTAATAAAGGTAGATAAACTAACTAATAAATAAATTAAAAAATAACTACTACTAACTAATGAAGGTAGATGGCGTTGCGCCGTTAAGGCTATGCATACCATACTACTTTAGTTTAGCTTGTTTGTGTTGGAGATGTAGCTCATCCTGAGCAAAGATCGTTTCAACCATTTATGCAGTGACTATACTGCTACATTTATTGATAAAAATGACAGTAAAAGAAGCCGACGCTAGCACAAAAAGCTTTCTGAAAAGCAAGCGTTTCAGTTCTGGACCGCTGGCTCCATCTATCGTCACAAATTTAATCACATACCAGATGGCACCATCTATCGTCAAAAATTTAATCGCATACCAACTATACAAACCTAGCGAAGATGTTTCATCCGTTCATTGCAAGTCTAAAGCAAAGCGGAGACGGCGTGGGAAACGCGCAGGCAGGAGAGTCCAAGCACGTAGAGAGCGCTGTGTACTTCAAGGTGGTGACCACTGTATACCGTTGATATCCATAGTTTGGAACAACAACAGAATCAAAAGGCCAAGAAATAACCTATACTTGACACGTGTAGTAACTACAGAGTATTCAGCACCTATGCCAACGCTGAGACCTTACTCTCCTAATAATCCTGTGGACCACCTCCTCCTCCCCTTAAATAGTTCCCCTCCCAAACTAAAACCTGTAACGCTTAATGCCCAGACATATCTTCCAAACCTGATTCTTTGCAACGTCCGGTCCCTAACCAACAAGATTGATGAATTAGAACTTGTCTTGTACATAAAACTTAGCACCATTAGCAGTAATTACTGAATGCTGGGATATGACAACCGAAACGGGTGCAATCAAAGGATATCTGAACTTTTTTTAATACCAGACGCGATAAAGAGGGCAACCAACGTGAAGGTGGCGTAGGAATCTATTGCCGCGAAGACTTACCATGCAAACAACTTGGTATCCCCTCAGATTCGTGCCACGAGACAATCTGGCTCTGGTGCAAGCCGTAGGGGCTACCAAGGACTTACTCATGTATCATAGTAGCAGCGATATATACTATCCAGAAGGTGCGCGTAATAGGCGAGAATTAGTGACGTTTCTGCAATATCAAGTTGACAGTTTTCGGAAACAGCACAGCAATCCAGCATTTATCCTAGCAGGAGACTTCAACTTAACCGCCAAAAAATGGATTTCTCGTGTGTTGGACCTTAAACAAAATGTTGATGTTCCCACTCATGAAAGTGGAAGCATACTGGACCTCATACTGACCAATCTCGAAGCATACTATGAACCGCCATTTTCCTTAGGACCACTTGCAAAATCTGATCACAATATTTTATGCTGGAAGTCAAAGAAGAGAAACCGTATACCTAAACCAAAAAAGACTAGAATACTGTACAGACCACTGAGTGAAAGCTCCGTCCAAGCCTTTGGCAGATGGATTGCGAACTTTGATTTTGCTGCAATCTGTGCTATTACTGACATTGATGAAAAGGTTGAGACACAATATTCGACTCTGCAACAAAAATACAGCGAAATCAATCCTGTCAAAATGTGCTTGGTCTGTGAACAAGATAAGCCGGGGCTAAACTCAGAGCTCAAAATAATGATCAAAAAACGATGCAATCTCCATGCCGTAGGAGAAGCATCGGAGGGGAACAAGTTGAGAAACAAAGTCGTTTCAGCCCTCCGCGTATCTAGGAAAAGGTATATACGGGAAAAAGTAGCTCCACTCTTCAAGTCAGATTACCACAAGTGGCACGACGCAGTAAAAAGGCTTACTGGAAAACCGAAAGGGACTGAAGTACAAATCAGCAACATAGACGGGAGTTTAATCAGAGCCTCGGATGTTAATAAATTTTTTTACACAAATTTGCACTTCTTACCCCACCATAAGTGACAAACAGATGAGCAATATCATCAACAGTTGTAGTACCAATGATATTGTAGAAGTGTCTAAAATATCGGTCTTCTGTGAAATTGAACGACTACGTAACAACTGTGCCACATACCCAGGTGAACTCCCTGTGAAGCTACTGAAAGAGTACTCACCTTTTCTAGCCAAACCCATGGCATCAATCATAAATCAGTGTTTCTCAGAACAATTGTTCCCATAATTGTAGAAAGCTGCCTATGTGTGGGTCATTCCAAAAGTAAATTGGCAAATGGTATCAAGTTTTCCATTTCAGGTCAACTAGAGGAGGTATGAAACTAAATTAAACAGTACTTTATGTGTCCAGATTTTTAAAAAGGTGTATGTTGTTAAAAATTGCTGAAAAATTTTCTCCAGTATACAAATAGCAGGCCAAACTATAAAGTCTTAAAAAACGAAAAGATTTGAAGTATTATTTTCTTTTTCCTTGAAAAGGCTATGTCAATATAAAATAAACAGAAATTAATTTAAAACACTTTTTCCACAAAATAAGTTTTTCAAAGAAAAGTAAAAAACTCCATTAAACAAAAAATAAGCAAAAATAAAATCAAATAATCTACCAAGCGTGAAACTACCACAAATCAGCATCAATTAATAAATGAGACACAAAATGAACAGAAATTACAATAAATAACTATGTGTCTTAGTCTTGTCTAATTACAATAAATAGCCATGTGTCTTGTGTCTAAGTTTCCGATTATTTTTTACCTTGATTGAACTTGGCGGGCAATAGCTTTAAAAAAAAGAAGTAAATTGGGAGAGATTGAGAGATTATTTGGGCAAAACAGATTGAGACATTTTAGGGGTCTATTTGGATAAAACAGATTGAGACATTTTAGGAGATTATTTGGACGAAACAGATTGAGATATTTTAGGGATTATTTGGACAGGAAAAAAGTTAGAATTTCTAGGTTGTGGTCGCTATAATATACAAGTCCCAATTTTCAATATAGAGGCTCCATTAAGAATTATAAATGTGTAAAAAAAAAGTCATCAGAACGTCTTTCAGACCCCATCTTTGAGAGTTAGACAAGCGAACGTATTAAACATTCAATTCTGACACTTTCTTGCTTAACATTGTTATAAGTGACAATTTAGAATGTTATCTTTTTAAAAGTTCCCCATGGCCTAAATGTTTCCTGATTATGACTTCTTTATTTACTATCCTTAGACACATCCCCTTCAATAAAATCAATATTTTATCACCTTTTTAAAAATTATGTTCATTAAAACCTCTATTTCCAAACACATTTTTTGACTGACTAATTTAAACAGGTAGAAAATGCAATACTGATTGAAGACGTTCGTGAAACGTTGCATTTTACCTTATTTTTCAAAAGGTTGCATAGGTTGCATTAAGACATGGCTAATTGTAGACAGAGAAAAGCCAAACCAGATAGTCCAGGTAATTTAAAGCAAAATCATTTAAAGCATTTCAAGC